>NC_053028.1:648095114-648235525 GCF_003073215.2 Triticum urartu | reverse complement strand
GGATACCTCTTCAGGAGCATAACGTGCTATATTTCCAAACTCATGGCTGTATGCATCCACGGTCAGTCTGCCTTGGGTGAAATTGCAGAATTCTTCCCGCTTACGATCCATGAGACCCTCCGGAATGTGATGCTCATGGAAAGCCTCGCTGAATTCAGCCCAAGTAATGATTTGGCCGCCCGGGCGCATAGCCTCAAAGTTTTCCCACCAAAGGCTAGCAGGGCCTTCAAGGTGATAGGCAGCGTAGGTAACATTATCAGCTTCGGCTACGTTGGCAGAACGTAGCTTATGGGAGATGTTGCGAAGCCAATCATCCGCATCGAGGGGCTCAACGGAATGATTAAACTTTGGTGGGTACAACTTGACAAAGTCATTGATTGACACCAAGTCGTTCCTCTGATGACGTGCAGTATTCTGCTCAATTCGTTCTAGCAAGCGGTTGGCCTCACGCTTGTTTCTTTCCGCCTCCAGCATAACTTCGGCCAGAGAAGGCGGTTGAGGCAGATTCTCATCCCTAGCTGCACTGGCTTCACCCTGCTCTGGGGCAGCAGGGTTGTTGCAGGTGTTGACCATCCTTGGAAAACAAGACAACGGTTTAGACAAGGACGGCAAAATCTTGGTGTCACAGCCCTAGAAATCTTCTTGTAATTAGTGGCATTGCATCCATGCATCATTTTCGATTTCAATTAAACTTGAAATGGGGATGTTAAAACCCTAGCACTAAATGAAATACAACTAGGGTCAAATTAAATTTTTCCATCTACCCAAAATGACCTTCAGAAAAGTTCATCAATTTTGGAATGGGTGAAAACTTCTCCCAAAATTGATGCACACATTTCTAGGACATTTATGGATTTTGGAGTTAATTCATAAGTATTTGAATTTGGACAATTAAATTCTATAAATACTTTTAAATGTCCAAATAATCTTGAAAGCATTTGAGGGCTGTGGGAAATAATTTCCCAAGTGCCACAAATATTTTGAGCATTTTACAAAGTGGTTTGGCATTTTTGCTAAATAAAAACCAATTGCAGAAAATAGAAAACATAAAGAAATAGAAAGAGAAGGGAGAGAAAGTTACCTGGACATACCTACTGTGCATCCCACCTGGCCTGGCCCTGTGCCGGCCCAGCCCACCTCCACCTCCCCTGTCGTCTTCCTCCCTAGGCCAGTAGGCAGAGCATGTGCTCACCGCGCGTGCGCACACGCGCCCGAGCCACCTCCTGCCTGGCTGCCTGCATACCCGACGCCCTGGACGCCTCCATGCGTCGCCACGCAGCCCCCGACCTGTCTCCCACTCTCCCCGTGCCTCTTCCCTCTCCTCTGCTCTCCCCCTCGCGGCCGCCGAACGAGCGGGAGTGCGCTGACGAACACCACTGCGGCCACCAGCATCCCCGCGCCCATCCAGCAAGCCAAAAGCTCCGCCTCAGATCCATGAAGCTCTACGCCGACGCACGTGACGCCGGGTGCCCCGAAGCCACGCCATCACCGCCGTCTTCATCGCCACGGCCAGTGATCGCCGCTGCTCGATTCGCAGCAACGAGGACGTCCCCGACCTCGCTGACCACCTCATCGTATTCTCTGTGAGCTCCTGCGCCCCCTTTCTTTTCTCTCCGTCGACGGATATGGCTGCTAGCTTCGATCACCGCCGTGCCCAAGCTCGTTGTCACCCTGCCGTGCTGCTGCCGTGGCCACAGCTGCCGTCGTACGTTTCTGAGCCTGCCATTGTGCTCACCGAGCTCCCAGGAACCGCACGCATGCACCATCTCCTCCCCTAGCGCACCACAACCCCAAACCCGCAACCCACCGAGCTCCGGCCGCCGCCGTTGAGGTCGCCGCCGCCATTTCCGGCCACCCCAGCCGCTGACTCCGGTCCCGTTGGATGTGGAAGAGCGCCAGCTATGCGTAGAGCCTCTCCGCCGCTTGTTTGGTCACCGGACGACAAAACCCGATGCCCTGCGCCGTGTCCGTCGTCGCCGGCGTCGAGCCGTGGACCAAGTCCGGCGGGTTTGACCCCACTGACCAGGGGTTTGACCTCCCCTAACGTGTGGGCCCAGGCGCCTATTTAATTAGCGTTAGGTTTAGTTAGTGTTAATTAACTTAGCTAATTAGATGAGCCACTGACATGCGGGCCCCGCCCGGCTAATTAAGTTAAGTTAGTATTAACTAAGCTAGGTTAGTTTAGTTACACACTAACACTTGGGACCCACTGGTCAGTTTGACCTGGGCTGCCCGTTAACCTGCTGACATCACAGTGATGTAGTGCTGACGCAGTAAAGAATTTTCTGGATTTAAACTTATTCAGAAAATTCCATAAAATGTTAGAAACTTCTAAAAATCATATAAAATCAACCGTAACTCCAAATGAAATAAGTTATATATGAAAAATGATCAAAAAAAATCCAATCTATCCATTGGTACTGGTTTCATGCATGTTAAAGCAACTTAACCTTGCTGTATAGATAAAAACATGTTTATGCACTTTGGGAATTCATAGTTTGAATTTGAATTTGAACCTTGAGTTCAAATCAACCCAAACCCTTATGTTACTAGCTGCATTATCTCAAATCACAGCATATTGCTATGTCATGATCCTGCATCATATTGTGCATTGCATTGATCGTGTTTTTCTTTGTTTGCCGGTGTTGTTCCCCTTCGGTAGACGTTGTTCCCACGTTGTGATTGTTGACACTGATGAAGACTCAATGCTATCTTCAGAAGTGCCAGGCAAGGAAAACCCCCTTGTTCATTCCGATACAATCCCGCTCTCTCGCTTCTGCTCTCTTTTACTGCATTAGGACAACAACAATTCAACTGCTACGTGTTGCGGTAGTTGAACCCCTTTCCTCTGCATGACCTGTCATTGCCACAGTAAATAGATGAAACCCACTAGCATGAGTAGGAGTTGTTTGAGCCCTGATGTGCCTACTCATTCATGCTTGTTTGTCATGCCTGCTACTGCTTAGAGTTGAGTCGGGTCTGATTCATCGGGAATGAGTTGGAATGGTGATGAACATGTCCTACTGTGTGTGAGCTAAGTGTGTGAACACGATTTGGTAAAGGTAGCGGTGAGAGGCCATGTAGGAGTACATGGTGGGTTGTCTCATTGAAACCGTCCTCAGGAACTGAGTTCTGTGTTTGTGATCCATGAACAGCTACTACCACACGTTGGGCCCTGAAATATGACCCCGCTCGACTTATTAACCACCCCTGTCCTCTGTCCAGGAGTTGCAACTAGTGTCTGGTGTTTGTAGGATATGTGTTGGAGGCCGTGCATAGCGCTGACCCTAGGGGTGGGCTGTGATGTGGTAGATACACCGTGGCACGGTGTACCGGGCGCCCATTTGGTGTCTCGGGAACCCTGCACACATCGTTTGGGGATGTGAGCAAACTCCGGCCAGATCTCCTCACGGATGGAACCCGAATAGGCGATAAACCTAGACTAGAGACTTGTGTGGTTAGTCAGGTCATGGTCTACACCCACGTCGGCTTTCGCTTGAAGTATGCCGAGCACATGTCGTGTGCAGACGCTAAGTGGTGGAAACAAGTGTGAAGAAGTACACCCCTGCAGGGTTATAAATGATCTATTTGAATAGCCGTGTCCGCGGTAAAGGACTTCTGGGTTGCCTGTACAGTTCATAGACAAGTGAAAGTGGATACTCTAAAACTTGCAAGATAAGCGTGGGTGCTTTGGATAGCCTTCTCGTAGGGAGACGGGAGCGGATCCATAGTGGTGTATTGATATGGTGAATATGTGGACTCGTGTGCGCCACCTCAAAAGAGTTACTTGCAGTCATAGTTTAGGATAGCCACTGAGTCAAAGCTGGCTTGCTGCAGTCAAACTCCACTACCCCCTTTGTTGATACTGATGCATATGTAGCTAGTTCTGATGTAAGTCTTGCTGGGTACATTTGTACTCACGTTTGCCTATTTTATGTTTTGCAGAGAGACGTCGGTCTCGCTAGTAGTTCCGTGTGGACTTCGACGTTTAGCTTGATACCTCAGCTACGATCTTGTGCCCTCGGCAGGATCTGGTAGATAGTCAGGCTTCTCAGCCTTTTTCATTTGTAGATGTCTGTACTCAGACATGTTAAGCTTCCACATGTGCTTGACTTGTATGCTCTGAATGTTGGGTCATGAGACCCATGTTTGTAATATCTCGCTCCTCGGAGCCTAATGAATAATACTTTGAGTCGTAGAGTTTTGTTGTGAAGCCATGTTGTATTTACACATATTGAGCATATTGTGTGTATGATTGAAATGCTTGGTATGTGTGGGATCCAACAACCTAGTTGTTTATCCTTGGTAGCCTCTCTTATGGGGAAATGTAGTCTTGTGCTTCCATGAGCCATAGTAGTCTGCTACAGCCCGGTTCACCGGAGTCCTGCTAGCCCAGCACTACTGCTCCGGAACACATGACTGGCCGGCATGTGATTCACTTTGTTCCTGTGTCTGTCCCTTCGGGTAAATGTCACGCAGTGACATCCGGAGTACTGCCTAGCCTGCTACATCCCGGTTCACCGGAGTCCTGTTAGCCCAGTGCTATAGCCCGGATTCGCACGCTGCTGACCGACATGCTCGATGTTGATTCATGTATGCCTGTCCCCGTAAGTTAGTGCCACTTTGGGTTCACGACTAGTCATGTCGGCCCGGGTTCTCTGTCATATGGATGCTAGCGACACTATCATATACGTGAGCCAAAAGGCGCAAACGGTCCCG
Organism: Triticum urartu; assembly: GCF_003073215.2. Classification (NCBI taxonomy): domain Eukaryota; kingdom Viridiplantae; phylum Streptophyta; class Magnoliopsida; order Poales; family Poaceae; genus Triticum; species Triticum urartu. Next base: position 648,230,806 of record NC_053028.1, on the reverse strand, counting down.
GGCCATGGCAAGGCGACACCCGTGGGAATACCGTGCGTGAGGCCGCAAAGTGATATGAGGTTTTACTGGCTAGATCGATGTGACTTGGAATCGGGGTCCTGACACTTGGCAAGGAAGTGCGGAATGTAATGGATAACACGGAATGTAGTGATGTTCATCCGTATGACATGGTAATATAGAAACTGCCATATATATACCAACGGTCATACACCCCATACATAGTTTAGTACAAGCCCAGGCTAGAGTACAACTACGATGAAAGATGATACATCTCATCGGAGGCATTCCAAGCTCCTATACATTATTTTTCTACACCTCCGGAACATGATACACACCAAGTCGTATCCCACGAGTCACGCATGACTATGGAGAATACAACTGTTACAATACTTAGTGAAGCTACTACCAACTCAGACGTCTCCGTAGTTATCTTCATAAATATTACCACCATGATCATCTTGAAACAGTCGGTCCTGTGGAGCTTGCGGTCCATAAGGACTCGGATGTGGCCTTGGTCCAACAAATGGTGGCAGACGGGGTCCACGAGGAGGGGTGATGCCTCCTACATCACGCCAGTCCATACAATCTTGCAGACCAGACCGCACGGGGTACAAGTCCCACATGTCCATATACCCAGCCTGCACGGCAGGTGCAAACCGTGTCAGAGTGGCCCAATGATCAGAACGAGCGCTGAAGAGCTCCATTCACAAGGAACGATTCTCACGGTCCTTGTCCTCAAGCATCTCAGTGGTGGTGCGGAGTAGTGAGTCCTCATGGGTAGAGTCACAGTAAATAGCCTGATAGTACCCTTGTGCCCCAGGGACTAATGCTGGCACATAGCGGAAATCAGTGTTCCGAAGAAAGGCAGTTCTGGCTTGTATGATAGTCATCATCGAGTAAGCTGCGTCCTGCACGGACATCTCGATGGTAACCCCAAGTCCATATGAGCAATGAAGGGGTTCGGTAGCTCCAGGATAGGAAGGGTATATCCTGACTGTACAAAGGTATTGGCTCTGATTAAAGTCTCGAAACTGCTCCTCGACGGTATACCCAGGATACCATCGATAGCCTGTCTCGATCATCACTCGGACCAGCATGGCCGTGTGACCAGGTACATCGAGGCACCGAGTCAGACGAACCACTTGATTCTGGGAATGGGTGGCCATCTGAAAGCACGAAATAATGCAAAGGCATTAGAATTTTCTAGGGGAAATCGGACAGCATAACGGCTATAAATGCTCAGAAAAAGATTTGAGACATTCACAATAGTTTGCAAAACCACTCAACAACATCATATCAAGGTTCTGGTTCAACTAGTAACATACTAAAAGTAGTAGAAACTGAACTGGGTTTGTAACCAACAATCCTATAAGTTACTACATATTAGTAACACGTGAACCTGATAGAGAGAAGAGAGCCTAGTCCTTAACCCACGTAGAAAGAGAAGAGGATGACTCAGATCAGAGGGCATAAGGTAAAGGAGTAAAAAGAGCCTTACGTTCCCTCCCACAATCAATTCCCCTACATATAACTAAAGCATTTCTAGACTCGACATCGACCAGTTTGGCTTGACGAACCTACAGGCAGTCCGGCTCTGATGCCAACGCTGTCAGGACCCTGATTCTAAGTCACACCGATCTAGCCTGTAACACCTCATATCACTTTGCGGCCTCACGCACGGTATTCCCACGGGTGTCGCCTTACCATGGCCCGGGACCGTTTGCGCCTTTTGGCTCACGTATATGATAGTGTCGCTAGCATCCATATGACAGAGAACCCGGGCCGACATGGCTAGTCGTGAACCCAAAGCGGCACTAACTTACGGGGACAGGCATACATGAATCAACATCGAGCATGTCGGTGAACAGCGTGTGAATCCGGGCTGTAGCACTGGGCTAACAGGACTCCGGGAACCCAGGCTGTAGCAGGCTAGGCAGGACTCCGGATGTTACCGCGTGACATTTCCCCGAAGGGACAGACACATGAACGAAGTGAAACACATGCCGGCCAGTCAAGTGTTCCGGAGCAGTAGTGCTGGGCTAGCAGGACTCCGGTGAACCGGGCTGTAGCGGACTACTATGGCTCATGGAAGCACTAGACTACATTTCCCACACATACCAAGCATTTCAATCATACACAATATGCTTGATATGTGTAAATACAACATGGCATCACAACAAAACTCTACAACTCAAAGTACTTTATTTAAAGGCTCCGAAGAGCCATACATAACATGTTCATACAGATAGGGGTCACATGACCCGACACTCAAGTCATACAAACATACAAGCACATGCGGAAGCAAACTAGTGTGAGTACAAACACTAGAAAGAAAGAAGGCTTGACGAAGCCTGTCTATCTACATAGGGCCCTTCACAAGCTTAGATCACCACTTGGGTGGCAAGTCACTCGTCAACGTCGAGATCTACATAGAACCCATCGGAGGGGGTGGTGTTGTCGTCTGAAAATAGTAATTAAAGCAACATGAGTACAAAGGTACTCAGCAAGTCTTACAACAGATCTTACTATACATGCACATTCTCAAGAAGGTAGTGGAGTTATTGCAGCAAGCCAGCTTTGACTCTTGGCTAAGCTATCCTACGAGACACCACTTGTAAAATAGTTTTCGCACACGAGTCCACTAATCACCATCTCAATACTCCACCGGGGATCCTCCCTCGTCATCCTACGAGAGGGCCATCCACGGTACTCACACTTATCTTGAGTCTTTTAGTAGTAACCATTAACTTGTCTATGAACTGCATAAGCGACCAAGTAGTCCTTTACTGCGGACGCGGCTATTCGAATAGTTTTATACCCTGCAGGGGTGTACTTCTTCACACACGCTTTCACCACTTATCGCTGCTTACACGACATGTACTCGGCAACCTTCAAGCGGAAGCCCAGCGAGGGTGTCGGCCACGACCTGACTAAACACACGAGTCCCTAGTCCAAGTTTATCGCCTATTCGGGTTCCATCCGCAAGGAAATCCGGCCGGGGTGTCCTTAACGGCCCCAAACGATGTGTGCAGGGTTCCCGAGACACCAAACGGGCGACTCGGTACACCGGGCCACGAGCCTACCGCATCACAGCCCACCCCTAAGGTCAGCGCTGCGCACGGCCTCCAACAACTACAAACACCAGAAACTACTTGCAACTCCTGGACAGAGGACGGGGTGGTTAATAAGTCGAGAGAGTCAATTAAGGATCCCAATGTGTGGTAGTAGCTGAATCTTAAATCACGCATACAAATCTCAGTTCTGAAGGACGGCCTCAATGAAACAACCCACCATGTACTCATACATGGCCTCTCATCGATACCTTTACCAAACCATATTCAACACTTTGCTCTCATTACCGACACAACCATTCACTCTAGTTCATCACCCCGATGAGCCAGACCTGACACGACTCTAAGCATAGCAAGCATAGCATGGTAGGAAACACAAACATGGCTCAATCAACTCCTACACATGCTAGTGGGTTTCATCTAGTTACTGTGGTAATGACAGGTAATGCAGAGGAAGTGGGTTCAACTACCGCAACACACAGCAGTTCGAAACGCGCTGTCTTAATGCAGTAAACGAGAGCAGAAGCGAGAAGTTGGGTTTGTATCGAAATGATCAATGGGGTTGCTTGCCTGAAAGAGTGGTAGTGGAATACTGCCCTTCAGTTGGATACTCGTGAATATCCTCGGAGGCAGAACCTACCACGAAGAACACATCGAAACACAATCACCACATGGCAATATGCAACAATATGATGCATGCAATGACATGGCAAAATGAGTGTGTTTTGGCTAATGCAACTTAGAAAAGATTGGTTTGAGTTCATTTGAATCAAGGATTCAAATGCTAACCCAAAGTAAGGGGTCATATTAGTGCATTTATCTGTTTCATCTAAACAACAAGGTTAAATTGTTCTGACATGCATGAAACCAGTACAGATGGAAAGATTGAATTTTTCTGATCAAAATTCATATATAAATCTTTGCATTTGGAGTTACAGATTAATTTCTATGATTTTTTGAAGTTTGCAGTAATTTCTGGAATTTCCTGTATAAAAATAAATCCGGAAAATACATATTGCGTCAGAAGTGCGTCAGGGTGACGTCAACGGTCAACGGAGCCGGTCCAGGTCTAACTGACCAGTGGGTCCCGTCTGTCAGTAGTTAGTTAAACTAACTAAATTTAATTAGCGTTAAACTAATACTAACTTAGTTTAGTTAGTGGCCTGGGGCCCACACGTCAGTGACCCAGGGGTCAAACTAGGCCCACCGGTCAATGGCCAGCGGGGTCAACTCACCGGCGTTTAGCCGCCGGCGAGGCCAGACGCGGCGGGGCGATGCGGGTTTCGTGCTCCGGCGACCAAAAGGGCGGCGGAGGCCATCTACGCGTAGCTGGGAACGAGCCGCGTCGAGTGGTGGTGGTGGTTGGTGTCGGGGTCGCCAGAAACGACGCCGGCGACGACCTGTGCGGCTGCCGAAGTTCGGGTAAGCATGGGCTCGTCGTTAGGGGGCACGACGAGGCGCTTGGAGTGGTGCTACGGGCTCCTGGGGATGCGGTGAGTGTGTTGGACAAGGTGGCTTGGCCGTGGGGTGGCCGGAGTCACGTCGGCGACGAGCTCGGTGACGACGCGTGCGGTGATGCTTCATGTAGTCGCTACGGTGCTCGAGAGAGAGAACGGAGAGGATGGGGAGGTGGCTAAGCTCACAGCGATCACGTTGGAGCAGTCGGCGAGGTCGGGGACGAACTGGTGCGGCGGTGACGGTGAAGGGGATCTCCGGCGGTGGCGGAGTCGGGCGTGGTCGTTGCGACGACTTCGGGGCAAGCGAGCGCTCGGGGCTCGGCCTGCTCGAAGGAAAGAAGGGTGGCGGAGCTTCTGGACATGGTGGCGCGGCGCGGGGACAATGGAGAGCGCGGCTACGTTGGCGGTGCGGCGGCAGGTGCGTCGGCCATGGTGGGAGAGGGCGAGGGAGAGAGGCAGGGGGCGTGTGGGGGTGTCCAGGCGGTCGAGGGGGCGACATGGAGGTCGACCAGCGCGTCCAGAGGCACAGGCGGCAAGCAGGTGGCGTCGTGGCGAGCTCGAGCACGCCGACGTCACCTCTCTGCCTGCTCTGGCAAGAGGAAGTAGCTGGCTGGCACGGGCCAGCACAGTGCTGGGACGGCCAGTGGGCTGCCAGGTAGGATTCTCTCCCTCTCTTTATTCTGTTTTTGTTTTTTCTATTATTCTGTTACTGTGTGGCTTTATTAAAAATAGCTAGGCACTTTCAAAAATCCTGAAAATAATCAGGGACTCTGTTTAGATTATTTCCAACAGCCCACACTTATTTCCAGAATTATTTGGGCATTTAAAATATTTACTAGCATTTAAATGCCCAAATGAAAGGTACATATGATTTAATCCAATGATCTTGTGATGACCTAGAAAATTTTGAACCCATTTTGTCAGAGGTTCTAACCCAAGACAAAAAGGGTGGACTTATTAGAAGGGCATTTCAGGTTCATTGAAAATGATTTAGTAAACCCTAGTTGTTTTCAGGGGGTGCTGGGGGTTCTGTCATCCCCATTTCATGTTTCTGTAAAAGTAAACATGATGCAACACTCTAATGCATGAACTAGCTAGGATGTGACATCCACCATAGAATTTTTTGCCATCGGGCAGTCAAGAAAAAGGTTTTTGATGGATTCATCCCGGTCACAAAAACTACATATTGTAGAACTAGTCCAGTTGCATTTTGGCAAGTTGTCCTTAGTTAAAATTACTTGTTTGTGTACAAACCACCTAAACACTTTAACTCTTAAAGGTACTTTGACATTCCAAACATGTTTCGAACTAGGAATAGAGCTAGTGTTGATAATATCCAGATACATGGATTTAACTGTAAACTCTCCATTCCTAGTTAGCTTGCAACACAACTGATCTGGTTGTTGAGAAAGTTGCACCTCCATCAGTCGTCTCACAAGATGGAGCCAAGCTTCCCAACGGTTTCCGGCTAACGTTCTCCTGGAGTGGATATTGAGAGGAGTAGACTGAAGTATTGTCGCAAGAGAAGTATCTCTTCGTTGTACAATACTATAAAGAGAAGGATATTGAAGTGCGAGGGGTGTTTCCCTAGCCATGTATCCTCCCAGAATCTCGTAGAGGTACTGTTTCTGACTATAAACTTTGTCCTATTAAAAAAACTGATTTTAACTCTCATCAGTCCTTTCCAAAAGGGCGAGTCCATCGGCCTCGCTGTCACCTGGGACAAAGTTTTGGAATGAAGGTACTTATTACGCAGAATCACTACTAGGGAAAACCCTAGTAGTAGTGCAGGTATTTTGCCTATCAGTAGCGTGGGACGACGCGCTACTGATAAGGCACTACAGCTAACGTGTAGCAGTAGCGCCTGTCTCCCACGCTACTGCTATGCATGGCTAGCAGTGGCGCGCTTTAGTGCAGAGCGTTGCTGCTAATATCTGTAGCGCTTTTTAGGAGGAAGCGCTACTGGTAAGGGAGCGCTACTGCTAACTTTGTTCTCCTCGCTACTGCTAGTTTTATTAGTTTCTATTTTTTTCTGCATATTTGTTTTGTATTTGAATAGGCTTTATACAATAATCTTTAGCATATCATACACATACAAATGTAATCATAGCATATACATACAAATAGTCTCATCGAATCATGTCATCATCATAATCATCATCCAACACAAAGTGGTCTCTCGTCATCATATCGGAAATAGCGATACAAGTCTCGAATACTTCCAACTACATCGTCATCCATCTAAACAATGATATACGCGAGAAGAGCTATCATTTTGAGTGAGAGCGGAACTATGTAGTACATGAGTTCGTATCCCTCTCTCGCATTAGCGTGAACCTAAACTAACTGCTTCCTGTCGCTCGGAAACCGGAAACCGGTACACCTAGGCCTGACACTCCGGCCACTCGTCGTATATATACTCCTGGCATAGCACTTCTTCGCCATCGATGACCTATGCACCTGCATCGTCACATGAGTCGATGATATGCAACGTATATAGTTGAGCAACAGAAAGAGACAGACTTGGCAAAAATAGAAGCAACATATCATAAGCATAAATAGCAAAGTTGATCATACCCAAAATGCCCTAACTAGAGTGATCATCACTAGTCGAGATGGACGGTTTAATTACATCACAAATAAAGTTTCGTCGTGCATAACTCAAAGTTTCGTCATACAGAAAGTATGGACTAAACAGACAGATTGTCATATATCGACAATCACTCCAACATGTAGTGCCATCCGTCCAAGTCAGGGAGATAGTCACCGAGCCTATTGAAAGGCTTCAGGTCAAGACGCTGAGCGGCTACCCGTGTTCGGACGTCTTCCCGTGACATTTGTCCTTCTTCGTAGAACATCCCTGTTTTTCCAACGAACTCCTTCATGATGATTTGGGCAAGTTCGCGCTGGATGTGATAGAACTCAGCTCGAAGTCGATGATCCTCGATATCTCCTAAGTTCTTTGCCCATTGTAGAATATGGGCATCACCGGATATAGGTGACATGTGAAGGTTCTGGTGATCCCGTCTGTACTCTAGCATGTGGTGTAGGACATAGAATCCATCATTAAGAGAATCACTCGGTTGCTGGATGCAGCAGAAGTTGGTCTTATGGCCGAAGGCTGGCCTGTCGTCCCTTCTCTTCTCGTCCTTGACCTCTCCACCCCATGCGCCGTAGTAAAACATAGCACTGTCGAGAACAGACTTGATCTGGGTGTAATCCTTTTTGTTAATGTTCTTCGACGAGTCCAAGTAAAGAGCGTGGGAGTATCGGGGGTAGATGATGATGAGGACGGCGCACTCGCCGCTGCACAAAATAAGTACACCTCAAATTAATTAGCCTCCACCATGCAAATGAATGATTGAAATCGAAGGAAGGATATATGCGCGGATGACTTACATGGGGATGATAAGGCACGAGAATCGCATCCTTGTCCTTATTGGCGAGCATGGAATTGACGATGTATTCCCTCGCGCATTCACGGTGCTTTGCGCAGACTCCCAAGAAGCCCTCGTGCATGAAGTACGGGTCAGCGACACAGATATGAGGTATCTGCTCAACCCCGATGAGGTATTTCATGTGCAAGGCATAAAGGCGGACAAACGTAAAATCCAGCTTCTTCACGTGAAACATGTCGAATATGTAATCGAATCGAAGGAAGAACTTCTCCGCGGGGAATGTGTCAACGTACGACAATTTCCGCGGAACGTTAACCACGTTGATATGTCTCCAACGTATCTATAATTTTTGATTGCTCCATGCTATATTATCTACTGTTGTGGACAATATTGGGCTTTATTATCCACTTTTATATTATTTTTGGGACTAACCTATTAACCGGAGGTCCACCGACGTACTTCTTCCGCCTATATAACTCCATATACCCTAAAAACTTCGGGGAACAGAATAGATCTGGAGTTCCGCTGCCGCAAGCCTCTGTAGCCACCAAAAACCTCTTGGGACCCTGTTTCGGCACCCTGCCGGAGGGGGAAACCCTCACCGGTGGCCATCTTCATCATCCCGGCGCTTTCCATGACGAGGAGGGAGTAGTTCACCCTTGGGGCTGAGGGTATGTACCAGTAGCTATGTGTTTGATCTCTCTCTCTCTCTCGTGTTCTTGATTTGGCACGATCTTGATGTATCGCAAGCTTTGCTATTATAGTTGGATCTTATGTTTCTTCTCCCCCTCTACTCTCTTGTAATGAATTGAGTTTCCCCTTTGAAGTTATCTTATCGGATTGAGTCTTTTAATGATTTGAGAACACTTGATGTATGTCTTGCCGTGCGTATCTGTGGTGACAATGGGATATCACGTGATTCACTTGATGTATGTTTTGGTGATCAACTTGCGGGTTCCGCCCATGAACTTATGCATAGGGGTTGGCACAAGTTTTCGTCTTGATTCTCCGGTAGAAACTTTGGGACACTCTTTGAGGTTCTATGTGTTGGTTGAACAGATGAATCTGAGATTGTGTGATGCATATCATATAATCATACCCACGGATACTTGAGGTGACATTGGAGTATCTAGGTGACATTAGGGTTTTGGTTGATTTGTGTCTTAAGGTGTTATTCTAGTACAAACTCTAGGGCTATTAGTGACACCTATAGGAATAGCCCAACGGATTGATTGGAAAGAATAACTTTGAGGTGGTTTTGTACCCTACCATAATCTCTTCGTTTGTTCTCCACTATTAGTGACTTTGGAGTGACTCTTTGTTGCATGTTGAGGGATAGTTATATGATCCAATTATGTTATTATTGTTGAGAGAACTTGCACTAGTGAAAGTATGAACCCTAGGCCTTGTTTCCTAGCATTGCAATACCGTTTAGGCTCACTTTTATCATTAGTTACCTTGCTTTTTTATATTTTCAGATTACAAAAACCTATATCTACCATCCATATTGCAATTGTATCACCATCTCTTCGCCGAACTAGTGCACCTATATAATTTACCATTGTATTGGGTGTGTTGGGGACACAAGAGACTCTTTGCTATTTGGTTGCAGGGTTGTTTGAGAGAGACCATCTTCATACTACGCCTCCCACGGATTGATAAACCTTAGGTCATCCACTTGAGGGAAATTTGCTATTGTCCTACAAACCTCTGCACTTGGAGGCCCAACAACGTCTACAAGAAGAAGGTTGCGTAGTAGACATCACACGTAGAGTGGGTATCCTGGATCTTTCGAGGCGATGAGGCCTTTCTCTATCTGCAGCACATCGTCATGAAGTCTCCTTAGATCGCCGAATCTGGCCCCTAGCGCTGCTTCAGGTAGGACTGGTTGACCGGGGATATGCCATTTTTCTGCACCGGGGATATCTATGCGGTCTTGAACCCGAGGCTGCTAAGGCGGCTGGATCATAGAAGCAACTTTTTTGCCATTCCTCGATCTCTTCCTAAACTTCTTTACTACCAGAAGGTCGTCCATAATATGTTCAGCCTCCGGAGACGGCAATTCAGGCACCGACTCATGACGCTCAAACCCTAAGTAGGTGCCAGTATTGACATACTGTTGAGTGCCATCGTCATCCTCATACTCATCTATGGTGACGTCACCAGTGACTAATGGAGCCTTTTCCTCACCCCCTCCGCTATCACCCAGCACGACAACCGACGCTAATTGGGTAGGTGAGGTGTTGATGTTCATACCTAACTGCGTGCTCGTGGGTGTGCTCCTGGCCGCCTCCAGATGAAGCAGACTCTTTGGCTACAACGGGACCCACCCATTGCAACAATCACCAAGCCGCCGCGGGGTCTCATCATCATCCCCCACTAGTACCAGAGGAGCCAAATTCTTGTGGCCCGGTTTGACACTGGCCACGGAAACCTTGAAGACGTCCGGGGGATCGGTCGGCTGTGGAACAATGGTTCCTTCGGCTCCATTATCTTCGCCTTCCCCACGTCCACCTCCTGGTCGCCGATGGTGTACAATATGGCGCACGGGGTTTCGTCGGCCTACAAAGAAAAGTCTGCGACGTGAGACATCTGAAAGGCAACCAAAACGTGAGATTATACATTTATTGAGGGGACGGTGTGACAGATACCGTGAGGGCATCGAGGTCAGCCAAAGACGAAGAACCGCCGAGCACGTACGGTGCCAGAGCCGGTGCCGGAGCAGGTGCGGGAGCCGGTGCAGGAGCAGGTGCAGCTATAGGTGCTGGTGCAACGCTAGTCGAGCTGCTCCCGAAGAAGTCGGCAAGGGGAAAGTCCGCTGTTTTTTTTCTAGATTTTGCCTGCTCTAATTTAAAACGGCCGGAACCAAGGTAGTAGACATATCTACAAGCACCTGTTTTGCGGCAGCTACCGCTGTTGCGACTGTCTCAGATGATTTCTTCTCAACCGCAATCTCAACCTTCTTGTCGATGTTTTCTTCAGCTAACCTCCGTCTTTCTTTTCTCTCCTCCGTGGTCTCACGGTAGTACTTCTTCCACGTGGCGCCGTCTCCGACACCGTGCACGCGTCCATACGACGGTCGAGTCTCCACCGGGAGTTGTTAGATATGTTCAACGCCCGATTGAATGGAGTGTCCCACTTGGGCCTCGCCAACGCCTCAGACTTCGAATCACTTTCGGCCACAATCCTGTGCTGCTCTCTCTGCAAAAGGCACAAGGATCGTTTACAAATATGACTAACGTGCAGTTGAATTGATCAGAAACTAAAATTACCAACAGTATCATGAACTCCATCATGACCATGTTCGTCTCGAAAACCTTCTTCACTAGGTCCCAATGGTGTCGGGCCCTGAGGATGTCACGCTCCTGCGGGACGGTGAACTCCGCCAAGGGGTCTGGGATGCCCAGACTCGCGGCTTCCGCGTCCTCCTTGGCCCATATGGCCCTCTTCCTGCCGTAACCATGGCTTCCAAGGTGGTGGCACCCAATGTTTCTCTGTTGAAGCCCCTTCATATACTTCGACTTTTTTTGGCAGCTTTGGCCTCGCAAGCCGCCTTGAATATTTCAAAGTGCTCTGCCGTGATTGTCGGATTATCCTTTACAATCTCGGAGTAGGGTTCCCTTTTGTTGACGATCCGATATTTCACCCTTGATTTCCAGGCGGCCAACGCGTCGCTAAACTTGGTCATGGCTTTTTTTGATCTGCTTCATTGCCGGGTCCTTATCTGGATCTTTATAATCCTTTTCATTCCGGCCCGGGAACAAGAATATCTGGTGCAGCTTCTTTAGGAGGGAGGGCCTCATATTATCTATCTTGTTTAGTTTCTCATCGTTGATGGTGGCGGTTGTCCGTATGATGCAGCCTATTTGATTGCCGTAGCACGCGCGCGCTTCCTCGGGTGCGTTTGGCTCAAAATTGCCGTCATCCACCTCCGTGACCACCAGTCTAGTAGTCTTGAGCTTGTTAGGAAGCCGTTACCTCTTTGCTTTCGGTTCTATACTTGCTCCGCTAGTCTCGGCGCCGGTGTCAGTCTCGGCACTGGTCTCGATGCCGGTCTCAGTCTCAGTGCCGGTCTCGATGCCGGTGTCAGTCTCAACGCCGGTGTCAGTCTCAGTGCCGGCCTCGATGTCGGTCTCAGTCTCAGTGACAGGTGGACCCAGCAACATCAACTGTTGATCTTCAGCTTCCCTCAAAAATTCCTCTACCGCCAGGTACACGTTGTCGCAGTCACCAGAACCCTGTCCTTCATCGTTGCTAGCCATCTTTCCTATGATTAAATCTAGACCTAATAAAATGAATAATGACATAAAAAGGCCTATGCTTTGCAGGAACATTGACTCCTTCCCGGTGCGGCAAATCCCGGGCACTCGATATGTCCTAGTTTGTAGCACAAGTGATGCCGAAATTCATGGAAAATTTTGGGATGACTTTTGCTAAAAAGTGGACAAATCGAGAACCTGAAATTTGCCGGAACGGAAATGAGTCAACATTTTGGAAAAACATAGGCCACTCGGCTTCATTCCCTGGAAACAGTGTTCAAATATCCATCTTCGACACCGCAACACATGTCCAAATATACACGAGCAACCACATGTCCAAATATACATGTCCAAATTTCACAAGCTAATTCAAAAACTAAGTGTAGAAAAAAACATTTAACTACTAATAGAAAAAAAATCAGTTAACTTTAGTGCTCTATAATGATGAAAGGAAAAAATCCAGTTAACTACTGATTTCATTCATTTAGGTTATTCATTTAACTTCACCTAATTAACCTATTGTACCACTACTACTAGCAGCACTACTCACCTAATTAACCTATCAAAATCCTACTTCCCTAACTACAAAACATCTATGAAAACAAAAACCCTAATTAAACCCTACTGCCCTAAATAACTTTTGTTGTAAACCAATTTTTTTCTCTAAACTATTTTTTGCTCTAACATCTACTACTTAACATATTTTGCTCTAAACTAAATGTTTTGCTATAAGCTAACTTTTCTCTACTAATTTTTGCTCTAAAATGCAGAGAGAGAGGAGTGGTGGGGGGCTCACAGAGAGGGGAGAGACGATGGCGGGGAGGTGCTCGGCGACGGAGGCAGGGGCGGGGAGGGCGGCCTTGTGCACGGGCAGCGGCGGTCCTGGGCGGGCTCGGGCGGCGGTGAGGTCAAGGGCCGCCGCGGTGAGGTCATGGGCGGCGACGATGAGGTCGAGGGCGGCCTCGGGCGGCGGAGATGAGGTTGAGGGCAGCCTCGGGCGGCGACGGTGAGGATGAGGGCGGCCTCGGGGGGAGACGGTGAGGTTGCGGGCGTCCACGCTGGCAGGAGACGGCGGCGAAGTGGGGCGACGGCGAATTGGGGAGACGGCGGCGAAGTGGGGCGAGGGATTTGGGGGAGAAGTGGTGGGGGGAGGGAAACCGCTGGTTAAGTGGAACATAACACTGGTAGAAAAAGGGCCTGTAGTCCCGGTTCGTAAGGGCCTTTTGTCCCGGTTCTGGAACCGGGACTAAAGGGTCGGTACTAATGCCCTGTCCCTTTAGTCCCGGTTCAAACCAGAACCGGGACAGATGGGCCTCCACGTGGGCAGTGCGCGGAGCCCAGGCAGGAGACCCTTTGGTCCTGGTTGGTGGCACCAACCGGGACCAATAGGCATCCACGCGTCAGCATTTCTGTGGCTGGGGTTTTTGTTTTTTTTTGAAAGGGGGGGTTTTGGGGGTTTTGGTGGGCTAATTTAGGTGTTTCATATATTGTGTTAGCTAGCTATAATTAATAGAGAGAAGTGTCCTCTCTTATGTCCGTGCTTGGTCGACGCTACGTACTATACATACGTATAGAGAGGACTAGACACGCTAGCTAGCTAGTAAGCAAACGAAGGAAACAGAAGATCGTCATGAACATATATGCATACAGAGAGAAGTGATATCGACCACCTCTCCTTCTCCGAGAGATTGGACGAACAACAAGTTCTCGTATATCTATCCGACACTACCGGCTACATATATACAATAATTATCTCTTACAAATATAATCATACGGACTCAGGGTCCACATAGAATTCTCCGTCTTCAGGGATCACGTGGTCAATAAGAATGCCGCCAATTCCTCTTGAATTGCTCGCATGCGAGCTGGTGCTAGGAGTTCATCCCGCTTCCGAAACATCTAATTTAAAGAAGGGGGTCAATACATATATATATATATATATGAATGAATGAAACTCAACACAAATGATGGTAATAAAATAAAATTGTGAATGTTGTTATTTACGTACTTCATATTGTTCGTCAGTGTAGCCCCGCTCACAGGTCGTGTGGCGGATGGACTCGCAAACGTAGTATCCACAGAAATCATTCCCTTGTTCCTGCCACAACCACTTTACAAGAAATAGAGGTCAATCAAACTGATAAGCAAGAATGCCAAATGGTATTGATGAAACTAGCGCTTGAATGACTAGTAGATGCGCGGAACATGCTACTATAGTACTTACTTTCGGGTGTCTAAATTGCAGCTCTTTCGGGTGTCTAAATTACTAGCGCTTGAATGACTAGTAGATGCGTGGAACATGCTACTATATTGTCAAAGGATTCAACAAAACCATGTCTTCATCATTAGGCGAAAGTAACAGGTGCATGATGGTACGAAGCTCTCCAAAGTTATTTTGGAACGGAGTCCTAGATAGGATAATTCGCTTTTTGGTACAAAGTTCAGCAAGAATCTTCCAAATATCGTTATTTGGAAGGCCTTTGCTGAAATTCATACAAAAAGGCAAATTATCCTATCCGGGACACCATTCCAAAATAACTTTGGAGGACTTCGTCATGCCCTGGTTACTTCCGACTAATGATGAAGCCATGGATTTCTTCAATACTTTGACACTAGGAAACCTCTCTCGACCCCTCGGCGATCCTCGACCCCTGGAACCCTCGACGACCCTGGAACCCTCGACCCCTAGACGACCCTGGAACCCTCGACCCTCGATCCCTCGACCCTATAGAACCCTCGAACCCTCGACCCTTGACCCCTTAACGACCCTCGACCCTCTACCCTAGTTCCCGACCCTCGACCCCTCGGCGATCCTCGACACCCTCGTTCCCGATAAAAATTAAGAAGAAGAAGAAGAAGAAAAAAGAGGAGAAGGAGGAAGGAATAGCTAGAGGAGAAGATCGAAAAAAAAGTGGAGAAGAAGAAAGGAATAGTGGAGAAGAAGAAAAAATAGAATATATTCTATTTTCTCTTCTTCTCCACTATTCCTTTCTTCTTCTCCTCTTCTTTTTCTTCTTTTTTCTTCTTCTTATTTATTTCTCCTCTTCTTCCTCTCCTCTTCTTCTTTCTAAGTCCTGCTTATATACACAGAGTATTGGTCCCGGTTCGTACCCCTCTCGACCCCTCGTCCCTCTCTCGACCCCTCGACGACCCTCGTCCCTGATAACATTTTTTTTCTCCCCGCGACCCCTCTCGACCTCTCGTCCCCCTCTCGACCCCTCATCATCATCTATCACCCCCCCTCGTTTTCTTTAGCATATATCCATGAACAAAAAAAATAATTCATATATAGAAAAAATGCTATATGAACATACATACATATGAGCATATACAGAGAGCATATACATAGCCAAATCCATATACAGAGAGCATATACATACATACATACATATGAGCATATACATACATAGATAGCCAAATCCAAATACATATGAGCATATACATACACATATGAAAAAATTTATCACACACAGAGAGCAGCGGTGGCGGCGGCGATGGTCAGAGCGACAGGGATCGATGGGAAGGGGGGAGCTCACTGGGGGCACGATAGGGAGGAGGCCGGGGACGGGGAGGAGGCTGCGACGACGGGCTCGGGGCGGCGACGACGACGACGAACGGCCTGGGGGCGTCGGGGGCGAATGGGAGCGGTTGGCGAAATTTTCACAAGTGCTACCTTATATACCCAGAGCAAATGGTCCCGGTTCGTGGCACGAACCGGTACCAATGCACACCTATGGTCCCGGTTGTGCCACCAACCGGGACCATAGGTCTCTTTTCAGCAGCCGAAAGGGGCGGGAAGCAGAGGCCTATGGTCCCGGTTGGTGGCACCAACCGGGACTAAAGGGGGCATTGGTCCCAGTTTGTGCCACGAACCGTGACCAATGCACCCTTTAGTCCCGGTTGGTGCCACCAACCGGGACCAATGGCCTTGTGCTGCCCCGCGCCCAAAAGTTTAGTCCCACCTCGCTAGTTGAGAGGGCTCGGGAGTGGTTTATAAGCGCTGCTGCGCCCACCCTCCCGAGCTCCTCTCAACTGCAGGCTTTCGGGCCTAATCTGTCACTGCAATGCCTGTGGGCCTACTGGGCCTGCTGCGGGCCTGAATCCTGGCCCATGGTAGGGTTTCTAGTCGTATTCAGGCCGTGGTGGCCCAGTAGGTGGCATTTTTTGTTTTTTTGTTGCTTTATTTATTTTCTTTTGTTTTTTGCTTTATTTTTTAATTCTTTATGCTTTTAGTTTTAGAAAAATTATAAACTTTTTGTTAATGCCATTAGTTTTCAAATTTGAAAACACTTTTTTAGTTTTTTTGTTTTCTTTGTTGCTTTATTTATTTTATTTTGTGATTAACACTTTTTTAGTTTTTTTGTTTTCTTTGTTGCTTTATTTATTTTATTTTGTGATTAACTTTACTATAAAAATAGTTTTTTCCTGTTTTTTTATTTGTTTTTTTCATTATTTATTTTCTTTTGTTTTTTGATTTAATTTTTAATTCTGTTAGCTTTTAGGTTAGCAAAATTATAAACTTTCTGTTAGTGCCATTAGTTTTAGAAAAATTATAAACTTTCTGTTAGTGCCATTAGTTTTCAAATTTGAATTCTTTGAAAATTGTTTGAATCACAAGTTTGTGATTAACTTTCTAAAAAAATGAGAATAGATGCGCTTATAGAGAAAATTCAACCTAAATTCCTAGTAAATTTCTATGAATTTCAGAGAAATTCACTATGAATTTAGGTGGGACTAAACTCTGCCCGCAACGAGGACCAACCCTTTAGTCCCGGTTTGTGGCACAAACCGGGACTAATGGTCATGAGCCAGGGGCGAGGAGCAAAATTATAAACTTTCTGTTAGTGCCATTAGTTTTAGAAAGTTGAAAGTTGAAAGTTGGCATGGGCCAGGGACTAATGGTCATGGTATTACGAGGGCCGAACCATAAGACATGAAAGCATTTCAAATGAACTCTGAAAAAGTTGAAAGTTGGGATGGTAGCATTTCAAATGAACTCATCACAAACAGTGTTGTCACCTCTGAGACGTGTTTCCAACCAACTGCTGAAAGTCTTGATGTGTTCACATGTAATCCAGTCGTCGCACTGCTCCGGGTGTTTGGAGCGCAGACTGTTCTTGTGTTCATCGACATACGGGGTCACCAAGGTAGAGTTCTGTAGAACCGTGTAGTGTGCGTGAGACCAAGAATATCCGTCCCTGCATATTATTGAGTCTCTTCCAAGAGTGTCTTTTCCAGTCAGTCTCCCCTCATACCGCGATTGAGGGAGACCTATCTTCTTAAGGCCAGGAATGAAGTCAACACAAAACCCGATAACATCCTCTGTTTGATGGCTCATGGAGATGCTTCCTTCTGGCCTAGCGCGGTTACGGACATATTTCTTTAGGACTCCCATGAACCTCTCAAAGGGGAACATATTGTGTAGAAATACGGGCCCAGGATGACAATCTCGTCGACTAGATGAACTAGGACATGCGTCATGATATTGAAGAAGGATGGTGGGAACACCAGCTCGAAACTGACAAGACATTGCGCCATATCACTCCTTAGCCTTGGTATGATTTCTGGATCGATCACCTTTTGAGAGATTGCATTGAGGAATGCACATAGCTTCACAATGGCTAATCGGACGTTTTCCGGTAGAAGCCCCCTCAATGCAACCGGAAGCAGTTGCGTCATAATCACGTGGCAGTCATGAGACTTTAGGTTCTGAAACTTTTTCTTTGGCATATTTATTATTCCCTTTATATTCAACGAGAAGCCAGTCGTGACCTTCATACTGAGCAGGCATTCAAAGAAGATTTCTTTCTCTTCTTTCGTAAGAGCGTAGCTGGCAGGACCTTTATACTGCTTCGGAGGCATGCCGTCTTTTTCGTGCAAACCTTGCAGGTCCTCCCGTGCCTCAGGTGTATCTTTTGTCTTCCCATACACGCCCAAGAAGCCTAGCAGGTTCACGCAGAGGTTCTTCGTCACGTGCATCACGTCGATTGAGGAGCGGACCTCTAGGTCTTTCCAGTAGGGTAGGTCCCAAAATATAGATTTCTTCTTCCACATGGGTGCGTGTCCCTCAGCGTCATTCGGAACAGCTAGTCCACCGGGACCCTTTCCAAAGATTACATAGTGTAAATCATTGACCATAGCAAGCACGTGATCACCGGTGCGCATGGCGGGCCAGGTGCTGTGATTGCTGCTCTGCTCCCCGAAAGGATTAATGCCATCCGCGCTTAAAGCAAACCATACATTCCTTGGATCCTTTGCAAACTCATCCCAGTACTTTCTCTCGATTTTTCTCCACTGCGACCCATCAGCGGGTGCTCTCAACTTCCCATCTTTCTTTCGGTTCTCACTGTGCCATCGCATCAACTTGGCATGCTCTTCGTTTCTGAACAGACGTTTCAACCGTGGTATTATAGGAGCATACCACATCACCTTCGCAGGAACCCTCTTCCTGGGAGGCTCGCCGTCAACATCACCAGGGTCATCTCGTCTGATCTTATACCGCAATGCACCGCATACCGGGCATGCGTTCAGATCCTTGTATGCACCGCGGTAGAGGATGCAGTCATTAGGGCATGCATGTATCTTCTCCACCTCCAATCTTACAGGGCATACGACCTTCTTTGCTGCGTATGTACTGTCGGGTAATTCGTTATCCTTTGGAAGCTTCTTCTTCAATATTTTTAGTAGCTTCTCAAATCATTTGTCAGCCACAGCATTCTCTGCCTTCCACTGCAGCAATTCCAGTATGGTACCGAGCTTTGTGTTGCCATCTTCGCAATTGGGGTACAACCCTTTTTTGTGATCCTCTAACATGCGATCGAACTTCAGCTTCTCCTTTTCACTTTCGCATTGCGTCCTTGCATCGACAATGACCTGGCGGAGATCACAATCATCGGGCACATCGTCTGGTTCCTCTTGATCTTCAGCAGCTTCACCCGTTGCAGCATCATTGGGCACATCGTCTGGTTCCTCTTGATCTTCACCAGCTCCCCCCGTTGCAGCATCACCGTATTCAGGGGGCACATAGTTGTCATCGTACTCTTCTTCTTCGCCGTCTTCCATCATAACCCCTATTTCTCCGTGCCTCGTCCAAACATTATAGTGTGGCATGAAACCCTTGTAAAGCAGGTGGGAGTGAAGGATTTTCTGGTTAGAGTAAGACCTCGTATTCCCACATTCAGTGCATGGACAACAAATAAAACCATTCTTCTTGTTTGCCTCAGCCGCTTCGAGAAACTCATGCACACCCTTAATGTACTCGCGGGTGTGTCTGTCACCGTACATCCATTGTCGGTTCATCTGCATGCATTATATATAATTAAGTGTCCAAATTAATAGAAGTTCATCATCACATTAAAACCAAAGTGCATACATAGTTCTCATCTAACAACATATAGCTCTCCAGAGCATCTAATTAATTAAACCATACACTGAAACTATGTAAAACATTTCAATGCGAAAACAAATGCGATCATATTCACAACCAAGGTAACAATTGATCCAACAGCATAATGATACCAAGCCTCGGTATGAATGGCATATTTTCTAATCTTTCTAATCTTCAAGCGCATTGCATTCATCTTGATCTTCTGATCATCGACGACATCCGCAACATGCAACTCCAATATCATCTTCTCCTCCTCAATTTTTTTTATTTTTTCCTTCAACAAATTGTTTTCTTCTTCAACTAAATTTAACCTCTCGACAATAGGGTCGGTTGGCATTTCCGGTTCACGTACATCCTACATAAATAAAATCTATGTCGCATTGGTCGGCATAATTTTCATAAACAATAAATGAACCAATAGTTATAAAGATAATATATATACCACATCCGAATCATAGACAGGACGAGGGCCGACGGGGGCGGATACCAAAACCATCGCACTATATAAGATGCAATAATAAAAGTAAGAAAATAATACAAGTATCTATGTAAACATGCAAGTAAGAATATTTTTCCTTTCAGAAAGAAGATAAAACAAGAGGCTCACCATGGTGGTGCCGGCGATGAGCTCGGCGCGGGTGATCGACGGCGGTGAAGACGGGGACGGGGCGTGACGGACCGCTAAACCTAGACAAATATTATGGAAAATGGAGCTTGGAGGTCGAGCTTGGAGAGGAGAAAGCTTAAGTAGTGTGGCTCGGGCATTCCATCGAACACCTTGTGTGCATAGGAGGTGAGCTAGAGCACCACCAAGCCCTCTCCCCCTCGGCCAGAGAAAAACAGAGCACTGGGGTGCTCTGCTCGCGAGCGAGGGGTATATATAGGCACATCATTGGTCCCGGTTGGTGGCATGAACCGGGACTAAAGGGGAGCCAGGAGCGAGGCCCATTGGTCCCGGTTCATCCCACCAACCGGGACCAAAAGGTCCAGATGAACCGGGACCAATGGCCCACATGGCCCGGCCGTCCCCCTAGGCTCACGAACCGGGACCAATGACCACATTGGTCCCGGTTCTGGACTGAACTGGGACAAATGGGCTGAGCCGGCCTGGACCAAAGCCCTGTTTTCTACTAGTGTAACGGTAGCGCGTTTCTGAAAATGCGCTATAGCTAAGTTAGCTACAGCGCATTTTCAGAAATGCGCTACTGCTATGCCATTCTCCTTTTTCCCTTTTTTCATTTATTTTTCTTTACATTTTATTTTTTTCCTTTCTCCTTTTTCTATTTCTTTCATTTTCATTTACTTCTCTACTTGTTTTTCATTTTATTTTATTTTTGTTAGCAGTAGCGCCTAACACGTAAACGCGCTGCTACAACAATATTAGCGGCAGCGTTATTTCTGAAAGAGCGCTACTACTATGTGTAGCCTATCGGCTTAGTGATGGAAATTTTAGTAGTAGCGCTTTTACGACGGGACGCGCTACTGCTATATATGTATTTGCAGCGTGGTTATTTCGCGCGCGCTACTGCTATGTAGCAGTAGCGCGCTTTTTTAACAGGCGCTACTGCTAAAGTTCTATGTATAAGGTTTTCCCTAGTAGTGAATGTGTGCCCATGTGGCCTCCGTCTCTACAGATAGATTATACAGCCACTTGCTTAGAAGACATCTGTTTTTCACCTCGAGATTTTCGATACCTAGACCCTCTTGGTCTGTCGGTCGACAAATAATATCCCATCTAGCAAGTCTATATTTTGTCTTCAGGTCATCACTCTGCCAGAAAAAGCGGGAACGATAGAAGTCTAGTCTTTTCTGAACTCCAATTGTACCTCAAAAAAAGACAAGAGAAACATGGGCATACTCGTGAGAACCAAATTAATTATAATTAATCGGCCTCCGTATGACATCAGCTTGCCCTTCTAGCAGCTCAGTTTCTTCTCAAATTGATCCTCAATGCACTTTCATTCTCTGTTGGTTAGCTTACGATGATGAATCGGTATACCCAAATACATGAAAGGTAAGGCCCCCAATTCACACCCGAACAATTGTTTGTACGCCTCTTGTTCCTCATTAGCTCGAACAAAACAGAACAATTCGCTTTTGTGGAAGTTAATCTTTAACCCAGTCAATTGTTCAAATAAGCATAACACCAGCTTCATGTTTCTCGCTTTTGCCAAGTCATGCTCCATGAAGATGATAGTATCATCGGCGTGTTGGGGAACATAGTAATTTCAAAAAAATTCCTACGCACACGCAAGATCATGGAGATGCATGGCAACAAGAGGGGAGAGTGTCGTCCACGTACCCTCGTAGACCGTAAGCGTAAGCGTTATGACAATGCGGTTGATGTAGTCGTACGTCTTCACGATCGACCGATCCTAGTACCGAACGTACGGCACCTCCGCGATCTGCACATGTTCAGCTCGGTGACGTCCCGCGAACTCACGATCCAATAGAGCTTCGAGGAAGAGCTTCGTCGGCATTGCAGCCCCAAACTTTAAGAAACAACAACTTTGGTTTCTTGCCAAACCACAGTTCATAAGGTGTCATCTCAACGGATTTAGATGGTGCCCTATTTAATGTAAATGCAACTGTCTCTAAAGCATAACCCCAAAACGATAGCGGTAAATTAGTAAGAGACATCATAGATCGCACCATATCTAGTAAAGTATGATTACGATGTTCGGACACACCATTACGCTGTGGTGTTCCGGGTGGCGTGAGTTGCGAAACTATTCTGCATTGTTTCAAATGAAGACCAAACTCGTAACTCAAATATTCTCCTCCACGATCAGATCGTAGAAACTTTATTTTCTTGTTACGATGATTTTCCACTTCACTTTGAAATTCTTTGAACTTTTCAAATGTTTCAGACTTATGTTTCATCAAGTAGATATACCTATATCTGCTCAAATCATCTGTGAAGGTGATAAAATAACGATACCCGCCGTGAGCCTCAACATTCATCGGACCACATACATCAGTACGTATGATTTCCAACAAATCTGTTGCTCGCTCCATTGTTCCAGAGAACAGAGTTTTAGTCATGTTGCCCATGAGGCATGGTTCGCAAGTACCAAGTGATTCATAATCAAGTGATTCCAAAAGTCCATCAGAATGGAGTTTCTTCATGCGCTATACACCAATATGACCCAAACGGAAGTGCCACAAATAAGTTGCACTATCATTATCAACTCCGCATCTTTTGGCTTCAACATTATGAATATGTGTATCACTACTATCGAGATTCAACAAAAATAGACCACTCTTCAAGGGTGCATGACCATAAAAGATATTACTCATATAAATAGAACAACCCTTATTCTCTTATTTAAATGAATAACCGTCTCGCATCAAACAAGATCCAGATATAATGTTCATGCTCAATGCTGGCACCAAAATAACGATTATTCAGGTCTAAAACTAATCCCGAAGGTAGATGTAGAGGTAGGGTGCCGACCGCGATCACATCGACTTTGGAACCATTTCCCACGCGCATCGTCACCTCGTCTTTAGCTAATCTTCGCTTAGTCCGTAGTCCCTGTTTTGAGTTGCAAATATTAGCAACAGAACCAGTATCAAATACCCAGGTGCTACTGCAAGCATTAGTAAGGTAAACATCAATAACATGTATATCACATATACCTTTGTTCACCTTGCCATCCTTCTTATCCGCCAAATACTTGGGGCAGTTCCGCTTCCAGTGACCAGTCCCATTGCAGTAGAAGCACTCAGTCTCAGGCTTAGGTCCAGACTTGGGCTTCTTCACTTGAGCAGCAACTTGCTTGCCGTTCTTCTTGAAGTTACCCTTCTTCCTTTTACCCTTTTTCTTGAAACTGGTGGTCTTGTTGACCATCAACACTTGATGCTCCTTCTTGATTTCTACCTCCGCAGCCTTTAGCATTGCGAAGAGCTCGGGAATTGTCTTATCCATCCCTTGCATGTTACAGTTCATCACAAAGCTCTTGTAACTTGGTGGCAGTGATTGAATAATTCTTTCAATGACACTATCATCCAGAAGATTAACTCCCAGTTGAATCAAGTGATTGTTATACCCAGACATTTTGAGTATATGTTCACTGACATAACTATTCTCCGCCATCTTGCAGCTGTAGAACTTACTGGAGACTTCATATCTCTCAATCCGGGTATTTGCTTGAAATATTAACTTCAACTCCTGGAACATCTCATATGCTCCATGACGTTCAAAACGTCGTTTAAGTCCCGGTTCTAAGCCGTAAAGCATGGCACACTGAACTATCAAGTGGTCATCAGCTTTGCTCTGCTAGACATTCATAACATCTGGCATTGCTCCTGCAGCGGGTTTGGCACCTAGCGGTGCTTCCAGGACATAATTCTTCTGTGCGGCAATGAGGATAATCCTCAAATTACGGACCCAGTCCATGTAGTTGCTACCATCATGTTTTATCTTAGCTTTCTCTAGAAATGCATTAAAATTCAATGGAACAACAGCACGAGCCATCTATTTACAACAACATAGACATGCAAAATAGTATCAGGTACTAAGTTCATGATAACTTAAAGTTCAATTAATCAAATTACTTAAGAACTCCCACTTAGATAGACATGCCTCTAATCATCTAAGTGATCACGTGATCCAAATCAACTAAACCATGTCCGATCATCACGCGAGATGGAGTAGTTTTCAATGGTGAACATCACTATGTTGATCATATCTACTATATGATTCACGCTCGACCTTTCGGTCCCAGTGTTCAGAGGACATATCTGCATATGCTAGGCTCGTCAAGATTAACCCGAGTATTCTGTGTGTGCAAAACTGGCTTGCACCCATTGTATGTGAACGTAGAGCTTATCACACCCGATCATCACGTGGTGTCTCGGCATGACGAACTTTTGCAATGGTGCATACTCAGGGAGAACACTTATACCTAGAAATTTTGTGAGAGATCATCTTATAATGCTACCGTCGATCTAAGAAAAATAAGATGCATAAAAGATAAACATGACATGCAATCTATATAAGTGATATGATATGGCCATCATCATCTTGTGCTTGTGATCTCAATCTCCGAAGCACCGTCATGATCACCATCGTCACCAGCGCGACACCTTGATCTCCATCGTAGCATCGTTGTTGTCTCGCCAACTATTGCTTCTACGACTATCGCTACCACTTAATGATAAAGTAAAGCAATTATAGGGCGATTGCATTGCATACAATAAAGCGACAACCTTATGGCTCCTGCCAGTTGTCAATAACTTCGTTACAAAACATGAATATCTCATACAATAAAATTTAGCATCAGGTCTTGACCATATCAGATCACAGCATGCCCTGCAAAAACAAGTTAGACGTCCTCTACTTTGTTGTTGCAAGTTTTACGTGGCTGCTACGGGCTGAGCAACAACCGTTCTTACCTACGCATCAAAACCACAACGATATTTCATCAAGTATGTACTGTTTTAACCTTCACAAGGACCGGGCGTAGCCACACTCAATTCAACTAAAGTTGGAGAAACTGACACCCGCCAGCCACCTGTGTGTGACGCACGTCGGTAGAACCAGTCTTGCGTAAGCGTACGTGTAATGTCGGTCCGGGCCGCTTCATCCAACAATACCGCCGAATCAAAGTATGACATGCTGGTAAGCAGTATGACTTGTATCGCCCGCAACTCACTTGTGTTCTACTCGTGCATATAACATCTATGCATAAACCTGGCTCAGATGCCACTGTTGGGGAACGTAGTAATTTCAAAAAAATATTCCTACGCACACGCAAGATCATGGTGATGCATAGCAACGAGAGGGGAGAGTGTCGTCCATGTACCCTCGTAGACCGTAAGCGGAAGCATTTTGACAACGCAGTTGATGTAGTCGTACGTCTTCACGATCGACCGATCCTAGTACCGAACGTACGGCACCTCTGCGATCTGCACACGTTCAGCTCGGTGACGTCCCGTGAACTCACGATCCAGTAGAGCTTCGAGGAGAGCTTCGTCAGCATGACGGCGTGATGACGGTGATGATCAAGCTACCGGCGCAGGGCTTCGCCTAGGCACTACGACGATATGACCAAGGTGGATTATGGTGGAGGGGGGCTCCGCACACAGCTTGGAACAATCAATTTGTGTGTTCTAGGGTGCCCCCTGCCCCCGTATATAAAGGAGCAAGGGGGGAGGCCGGCCGGCCTTGGGGCGCGCCAAGGAGAGGGGGAGTCCTCCTCCTAGTGGGAGTAGGACTCCCCTTTCCTAGTCCAACTAGGAAGGAGGAAGGGGGAAGGAAGGAGAGGGAGAGAGGGAGGAAAGAGGGGGCGCCGCCCCCCCCACACCCCCTTGCTTGTCCAATTCGGACTCCCAGGGGGGCGCGGCCAGCCCTAGGCCCTCTCCTCTCTCTCCCACAAGGCCCATGTTGGCCCATTATATCCCCCGGGGGTTCCGATAACCCCCCGACACTCCGATAAATATCCGGTGACCCCCGGAACTCATCCGGTGTCTGAATATAGTCGTTCAATGTATCAATCTTTATGTCTCGACCATTTCGAGACTTCTCGTCATGTCCGTGATCACATCCGGGACTCCGAACTACCTTCGGTACATCAAAACACATAAACTCATAATACCGATCGTCATCGAACGTTAAGCGTGCGGACCCTACGGGTTCGAGAACTATGTAGACATGACCGAGACTCATCTCCGGTCAATAACCAATAGCGGAACCTGGATGCTCATATTGGTTCCTACATATTCTACGAAGATCTTTATCGGTCAACCCGCATAACAACATATGTTGTTCCCTTTGTCAACGGTATGTTACTTGCCCGAGATTCGATCGTCGGTATCTCAATACCTAGTTCAATCTCATTACCGGCAAGTCTGTTTACTCGTCCCGTAATGCATCATCTCGCAACTAGCTCATTAGTCACATTTCTTGCAAGGCTTATATTGATGTGCATTACCGAGAGGGCCCAGAGATACCTCTCCGACAATCGGAGTAACAAATCCTAATCTTGATCTATGCCAACTCAACAAGTACCATCGGAGACACCTGTAGAGCACCTTTATAATCACCCAGTTACGTTGTGACGTTTGGTAGCACACAAAGTGTTCCTCCAGTATTCGGGAGTTGCATAATCTCATAGTCATAGGAACATGTATAAGTCATGAAGAAAGCAATAGCAATATACTAAACGATCAAGTGCTAAGCTAACGAAATGGGTCAAGTCAATCACATCATTCTCTAATGATGTGATCCCGTTAATCAAATGACAACTCATGTCTATGGTTAGGAAACCTAACCATCTTTGATTCAACGAGCTAGTCAAGTGGAGGCATACTAGTGACACTATGTTTGTCTATGTATTCACACATGTACTAAGTTTCCGGTTAATACAATTCTAGCATGAATAATAAACATTTATCATGATATAAGGAAATATAAATACCAACTTTATTATTGCATCTAGGGCATATTTCCTTCATGGCGTACTGTAGGATAGACACACCTCCATCAACTAGATGAGGTACCATGCCACCTACTTGACCAGCATCCTTAGCCCTTCCTATTAGAATCGTCAACATGTCGACTACTATGTTGAACAAAATAGGTGACATCGGATCTCCTTGTCTCAGGCCCTTATGTGTTTGGAAGTAGTGACCTATATCGTCATTCACTTTAATTCCAACACTCCCTTTTTGTGTGAAAGATTCTACCTGGCGTCTCCAAGCCGGATCAAAACCTTTCATATGCAAGGCCTATTGGAGAAATGGCCATTTGACTTTATCGTACGCTTTTTCGAAATCCACTTTGAAAACAACCCCGTCTAGTTTTTTCGTGTGAATTACATGGAGTATTTCATGAAGGACAACAACCCCAGGATATTTCTGTCCGGCATGAAAGCAGTTTGGGACGGATGCACCACAGAGTGCGCAATCTGCGTGAGTCTATTAGTCCCAACCTTTGTGAAAATTTTGAAACTTACATTAAGAAGATAGATCGGCCTGAACTGCTCAATTCTCACAGTCTATGTTTTCTTAGGAAGCAAAGTTATTGTTCCAAAATTCAGATGAAACAACTGAAGTTGTCCAGAGAATAAGTCATGGAACATCGATATCAAATCTCCTTTAATAATATGCTAGCTTTTTTTATAAAACTCTGCCGGAAATCCATCCGACCCCGGAGCTTTATTATTCTTCATCTGTGAAATAGCTTCAGACACCTCTTTCTCCAAAAATGGGGCAGTCAATACATCGTTCTCATCCACAGCAAGTTGAGGAACATGCTCAATCCTAGACTCATCCAAGGACATGAAATTATCCGCCGGAGGCCCAAATAGCTACTTGTAGTAATTGGTAATGTATAATTACAGGTTTCCTGTCCTAAAATCCTCCCCTCGTCTTCCTCAAGATGAAAGATCCTTTTCTTTCTATGCTTTCCATTGGCGATCATATGGAAGAATTGAGTGTTGGCGTCCCCTTGGACAACTTTTCGAACCTTAGCTCGCAATGCCCACTTCAATTCCTCCTCCCACAGGAGTTCTTTCAATCTCATCTCCGCGTCTACTTTAGCATGAAGCTCCGTGGTTTCTAAAATTGTGGACTCGGCTTTTAAATCTAGGGACTGAATAAGTGAAAGGAGCCTTTCCTTTTCAACCTTATAATTCCCACTGAGATGCTTAGCCCACCCTCGTAAGAAGCTTCTCAAGTGCATTATCTTATTCGGCCATCTCTCAACAGAAGTCCTCCCTCCTGCATCTTTAGCCCATTCCCTGGCTACCAGATCCAAGAAACCTTCTCTTCCAAACCACGCTAGTTCGAAAGAAAAGGTATTTCTATTCCCCACATCCGTTGCCTCACTAGAGTCAACCAATAAAAGGGTGTGGTCTGAGATTCCGCATGATAACGCTTGGACCGTTACTAGAGGGAATTTCTGCGCCCGGTCGACACTCGCGAGGACTCGATCCAACTTCTCGAATGTCGGGTTCGGGAAGGTATTAGCCCAAGTGAATTTTCTACCCAAAAACTCTATCTCTCTCAGACCCAATCTTTCAATAAAGGTATTAAACATAAACGACCACCTGCCGTCAAAATTATCATTATTCTTTTCCTCTCTCCTTCTAATAATGTTAAAGTCACCCCAACCAAAATTGGAAGCTTCTCAGACCTGCAAATACG
Organism: Triticum urartu; assembly: GCF_003073215.2. Classification (NCBI taxonomy): domain Eukaryota; kingdom Viridiplantae; phylum Streptophyta; class Magnoliopsida; order Poales; family Poaceae; genus Triticum; species Triticum urartu. The sequence continues at coordinate 648,202,081 of NC_053028.1, read as the reverse complement.
GACAAGATCCGCCAAAAAGTCTGGTCTGAGTTCTAGCTGCGCGAAACCATATACCGCCACCAGTGCCCAATTAAACCCATCGACCTTGGATCTAACCCGAAACTTGACGACGAAATCTCCCATAACCCAAAACACTTGAAACCTTTATGTGACAAGTTTCATGTTGGACAAAATTCAAATTGTTATTTACTTTTAAATGCAAAACAATAAAGAAAATAGAAAAAAAGAAATGAAAAGAGAAAGGCCATTGTGCATTGGACCTGAGTGCATAGTGCACTCGGCCCAGCCCAACATGGGTCTCCTCCCACCACCCATTACAGTGGGAGGCAGGGGGGCGTGGCGGCCATCCGCCGGCCAAGGACACACGTCGTCTATCCCCGCTGTCGCCAACGCCTACAAGGCTCCTCCAGCGACCCCTGGAAACCCTAGCCTCCCCTCGCCCCCCTCTCTCTAGTCTGAGCTCTCCCGAGCTGTCGTCGCTACCCCACCGCCTTGATCCGCTACTCCGGCGCTGCCCCGGCCTCCCCGAGAGTGTCCCCGACCCTCCTCTCAGTAAGCCTAAGGGTTAGGAATCGTCTACCAACTAGATATACAAATTGACGTCGATTAGATTATCTCGGGTAGAGTAGAGGCTTGATTCAATGAGCTATAGTCTATGAGGGAGTCCTGGATTAGGGGGTATCCTGACAGCCGGACTATACCCTTTGGCCGGACTGTTGGACTATGAAGATACAAGATTGAAGACTTCATCTCGTGTCCGGATGGGACTCTCCTTGGTGTGGAAGGCAAGCTTGGCGATACGGTTATGTAGATCTCCTCCCATTGTAACCGACTCTGTGTAACCCTAGCCCCCTCCGGTGTCTATATAAACCGGAGGGTTTAGTCCGTAGGACAACAACAATCATACCACAGGCTAGCTTCTAGGGTTTAGCCTCTACGATCTCGTGGTAGATCAACTCTTGTAATACTCATATCATCAAGATCAATCAAGCAGGAAGTAGGGTATTGCCTCCATAGAGAGGGCTCGAACCTGGGTAAACATCGTGTCCCCCGCCTCCTGTTACCATCCGCCTTAGACGCATAGTTCGGGACCCCCTAGCCGAGATCCGCCGGTTTTGACACCGACATTGGTGCTTTCATTGAGAGTTCCACTGTGTCGTCACCCTAAGGCCTGATGGCTCCTTCGATCATCGGTAGCAATGCGGTCCAGGGTGAGGTTTTCCTCCCCAGACAGATCTTCGTATTCGGCGGCTTCGCACTGCGGGCCAACTCGCTTGGCCATCTGGAGCATATTGAAAGCTACCCCCTGGCCACCAGGTCAGGTTCGAAAACTTGAACTACACGGCCGACATCCACGGGGACTTGATCTTCGACGGATTCGAGCCCATGCCAGGTGCGCCGCACAACCACGACGAGCACGATTTAGCTCTGCCGTCGGACGCCGTTCAGGAGATCGCACCAGCAACAACTCTGGCCTTCAATCCGGAACAGATTGCGCCATCCGAGGACGGGCGGATAGACCCCGCCATGGAGGCCGCACTCTCAGCGGCGATAGAGCCGGATACTGACCCTACCCCTCACGAGAGCCGTGATGCCGAACCTATAGACTCGTCTCCGGCCACAGACTCTGAACCGCCTGGGCCCGTGCCTGTCGATTCCGACTGGGCGCCGGTCATGGAGTTCACCTCCGTGGATATCTTTCAGCACTCTCCCTTCGGCGATGTACTAAACTCGGTAAGTTCTCTCTCTTTGTCAGGAGAACCTTGGCCAAACTATGTCCGGCTAGAATGGGATGCGGATGAAGAAGAAATTCACGCCCCACCCACCACCCACTTAGTAGCCACTGTCGATGATTTAACCGACATGCTCGACTTCGACTCCGAAGACATCGATGGCATGGACAACGATGCAGGAGACGAACAGGAACCATCGCCAATAGGGCGCTAGACTGCCACTTCATCACATGACATATACATGGTGGATACTCCCAAAGAAAATACTGACGAGGAGTGGAAGGATGCAGTGAAAGATAGCTCCCTCGACAAGCAATCAAAGGGCGCCGTAGGCGCCGCTCCAAATCCCGCCTCGGCAAAAATAGCGATAACAGCGCAAGAAGAAGCCAAATTGACCCAGCGATAGAGCAGGGTGAGCCAGCGGACGACGAAGAAACTGCGGAGCCGCTGTCCGAACACGGCGACGCCGAGCGTCAAAACAACCAACCCGTCTCCAATGAGGAGAACATTCCGGATGATGACGAACGCTTCATCCTGGAAAGGCAGCTGGAGCAAGAAAGGCTTATTGCCACTGCAAGAAGTCTGAAGAAGCAGAAACAAAGGCTCAAGGCCGCACAAAACACACTCAACAGTAGATGAAATAAAATGCTCGACAGGGCAGAAAAGTATGGTGGCAGTCGCCACACGAAGAGCTACCCAAAGCGAAAGCTGCTGGCGGAATTTGATGACGAGGCCCTAGAGCCCCCGCAGCCAAAAAATAAAACCGCCGACCGGTCGGATGTACGACCTTGTGGCCGCGATAGAGCGGCCAACGAGGTCGCACATAAGTCAGTACATGACCGACGCGAAGACTTGCATCAAAGGGCCGGCGCAACCAGATCCATCTACGGATCAAGGAAACGCGCTCCAGCACTTAGCCAACGACAAATACCACAACCGTCCGAACGCCAGGGCACAGCCAAATACAGGGGTGCCGCACACCCCCTATGTTTCACCGACGAGGTATTAGACCATGAATTTCCAGAAGGGTTCAAACCAGTTAACATAGAGGCATACGACGGAACCACAGACCCTGGGGTCTGGATTGAGGACTTCATCCTCCATATTCACATGGCTCACGGAGACGATCTCCATGCCATCAAATACTTGCCCCTCAAGCTCAAAGGACCAACTCGGCACTGGCTGAAAAGCCTCCCCGAAAACTCCATTGGAACTTGGGAGGAGCTTGAGGACGCTTTCCGGACTAACTTTCAAGGGACTTATGTCCGACCTCCAGACGCTGACGATTTAAGTCATATAATTCAACAGCCCGGAGAGTCAGCCCGAAAGCTTTGGAACAGGTTTCTCACTAAGAAGAACCAAATTATCGACTGTCCGGACACTGAAGCCTTAGCAGCTTTCAAGCACAGCGTTCGAGACGAATGGCTTGCCAGAAACCTTGGCCAAGAAAAGCCGACAACAATGGCAGCTCTAACAAGCCTCATGACCCGCTTTTGCACGGGCGAGGACAGCTGGTTAGCCCGCCACAGCACCAGCGACCCAAGCACATCAGAAGTAAGGGACGACAATGGAAAACCGCGACGCGGTAAAAACAAGCGCCGGAATAAAGAAGACAACCTAGATAACACGGCGGTAAACGCCGGATTCAGAGCTCTCGACCGGGTCAGCGGAAAAAGCCCTTTAAAGGCAACAGAGATGGACCGACCGGCCTAACCAAGATTCTAGACAAACTATGTCAGATCCACGGCACCCCCGACAAACCTACAAATCATACCCACAGAGAATGCTGGGTCTTCAAGCAGGCTGGCAAGCTAAACGCCGAACACAAGGGGGTGGGCACTCCGAGCGAGGACGAGGATGCGCCTCGCCAGCAAGACACTGGGGGACAGAAAAAATTCCCACCAGAAGTCAAAACAGTAAATGTTATCCACGTGACAAAGAGGAGAGGCAAATATGCACTCCGAAATACACAAGCCATAGAGCCCGTCACCCCTGAGTTCTACCCCTGGTCAGCCTGCCCGGTGACTTTTGATCGCAGGGATCACCTAATAGGTATCCGGCATGAAGGATCAGCCACCATGGTGCCGGACCCAATAATAAATGGATACCATCTCAAACGAGTCCTTATGGACGGCGACAGTAGTCTAAATCTGATATATCAGGACACCATCCGCAAAATGGGGATAAACCCAACAAAAATTATCCACAATAATACTACCTTCAAGGGAGTAATACCAGGCACAAAGGCCCGCTACACGGGCTCTCTAGTACTAGAGGTTGTGTTCGGCTCACCCGACAACTTCCGAAGCGAAAGGTTAACCTTCGACATTGCTCCGTTCCGAAGTGGCTATCAAGCACTACTCGGACGAGAGGCCTTCGCTCGTTTTAATGCAACACCGCATTATGCTTTACTCAAGCTTAAAATGCTCGGTCCGCGTGGCATCATCATAGTAAATGGAAATGTTGAGCGCTTCTCTCACGCAGAAGAACGTATGGCTGCTTTAACAGCCGAACACTAGACGGCCTCACCAACCAGAACAGATGACTGGTCGTTAAGACCACCGGCATGGCTCGACGGGTCCGGACAATCATTGGATACACTTGAGATTGGTTTAATGGTTACACCCTCCCAGGCAGTATCAGGGGCTTCCCAGCGATAATACGACTCAACTTTTCCCATCTCAAATTTTAGTACGGTTTATTTATAGCCAATTTTTTGCATGACAACTCTCAACTAAGTTCCTCTCTTTCACAGATGACAATCGTGCTACACCCATCCAGGATACGGCACAACGAAGACACAGGCGCAGACGTGCAGCAGTGACCCGTTGAAAGGTTTCTCTTTAGATTAAGACCCTGCGTCAACCTCTTTTACTGTCTTTCGTTGTTCACATCCTCCGGATTTTCAATATAACCGAGCAGGATGCTGGCGTTCTTGGCATGTGGCCACGTTAGGATATTGCACGTACCCGGACACTAGGGGCTCATTACCAAGGGCATTGTTTAGCCCGGTATATACTACAAAGACCGAATACCTTAGGGAGTGTTCGGCGTCGCGAGTTTGGCCTTATATGCATCAGCTCCGAATCATGTCTTTGGTCAAATGTTGGGTTTGCTCGGCTCATGTGTTTTGCTACCTTACGTTCCGCTCTATCGGCTAAGGTGGCACCAGGAGAACTACTGCGATTGTGCCCTGGCTAGCCCGGACGAGCACTTCAATAGAGAAAGCCGAAAACTGACTGTCATGATAAAGCGAGAGACTGGTCAACCACTTGATGACTTATCGGAATCTTTGGGATTCCTCCGCATTAATGAAGGGCCGTTTCCCGGTCAGGCATGTACGCGCCCCGTATTCGGATGAGAGCGGAGCCACCGGGGGCTATATAGTAGCCCCACTATCAAACTCCTATGGCTAAGTGAAAGTGTTAAGGCAATATAGTCTGATTGCCTAAGTTCACTGCGCTATCACCTCCTTAATGGACCAAGACGTTGGGTCAAGTGTGAACACGCGTCTTCTGTGAACACCCCCACATTATATGCGTGGGGGCTGAAGTCGACGACTGCAAACTTTCAGGTTATATACATATATACATAAACGGCCGCACAGGAGACATCATAACACTTTCAGGCAAGAGTATAAAAATATCCTTTATATAATTCAATAAAACATTGTTTTTCAATGGGAATACATGTCATTAGAACATAATATTCTTCGAGCAACGCGCTTCTATTGAACGGGCGCCTTCAAGGACCTCGTCAAAGTAGTGCTCAGCAGCTACTCGGCTAACTGCCGAACTCGGGGTTGCAATTGCGGTGGCCTCCATCTCCGCCCAGTATGTTTTGACACGGGCAAGCGCCATCCCCGCACCCTCGTTGCACGCCGGCCTCTTCATAGCGTCGATGCGCGGCACGGCACCAAGGAACTGTTGCACCAAACCAAAATAGCTGTTCGGCCGTGGCTCCCTCGGCCATAGATGATCCACAACAGACCCCATGGCAAGCCCAGACAACCTATGGAGCTCGGCCCATTCGGTCATGTGCTCATTTAACAGCAGTGGACGCGTTGGACCATTGAACTGCGACCAGAACAGCTTTTCCACTTCACGATCTTTTTGATCCTTGAAGTACTCGGCTGCATCAGCCGCACTGGCTGACAGATCCGCATACGCGTCTCCAAAACTCCATAACTAGTCAAGAGGGGCATACTTCGGATCTCTGTACTTCGTCCGCAGCAAGAAGGGCTTCCCAGCCGCGATATCTCTAGCTTGACGTAGCTCCTCCTTCGACGCTCTGATCTTCGAGCAGGCTTCCTTGGCTGCTACCATGGCCTTCTCCAGCTCCGTCGCCTTCGCTTGGTTTTCCTTTTTAAGAAGCCGGTACCGGTCGGCGGCATCACTTAACTCAACGGCCATCTTGGCCATCTTCTCCTTACTTTGGCAATGGGCAGCCTGCTCAGCCCTCAGCTCTTCGGCCGCCTTCAGAGCGGCCGCATCACTATTCCTGGCTTGGTTTTTGGCTTGGGCAAGTTCCGCCCGAAGGCTCTCCACGACCACAGCTCCATCTATAGTCATAGCATATTAAAGATACTGGCATTACGCTCCCCTTACTACGTGCGGATAAACGGAGAAATCACGTACCTTGTGCCTCATCAAGCCGCTTGTTGACAAGCAAGATGTCGGCATCTGCCGCATCAAGCTGCCGCTTCAGTTCGGCAAATTCACCAGTCCGGCTAGCCACTGGACCTCCTGCCACCTACATTTGAGGGCGGCTGGATTATTACTTGGGACTATGATCCTCTGTTCGCCGCCGTTTTCGACAGCAACCAGAGTCTCAGGGGCTACTATCTGCATAGGACACACCTTAACGTGTGCGGTACTGTCAAAAATACACACTATTTCACGTACCTCAAAACCTTTCAGCAGACTCATAAAGGCTTCATGCAACCCGCTTTTGGCGGATGAAATCCTCTCAACCACCGCGCCCATTAGCGCACGATGCACTTCTGAGATAGCCGCCTGCTCTAGCAGATCCTTCAGTGCGTCCGACCGCATAACAGGCGGAGCCGGACTCTTCCGGTTGCTTTCTTCAAGAGCCGGATACTGAGGACTTCGGGTGGTCAAAGAATCACCCTCTGGCCTTGCCGGATCGGGAGAAGCCCTCCGAGATGACACCTCGGAGTCGCCCGCCTCGTAAGGCGGGATTGCGTGGGGAGGCATTTCGGTCTCCATCATTTCCAGAAGAAGATCCCCCGAAGACGAACTCTGCCGAGAAGGGCTACGATCCAGACTACAAGACAAATGTTTCGGTTATTTTCCTCAGAGGTAAAGTAGGATGTTTTTACAATTAAACCCCTCTTTTTTACTTACAGCTCGATGGAGGGATGATCCTCTGGCGGACACTGTGCGGCCGGGGTATCCCCTGGGGCAGGACCCTCTGGCGAAGATTTCTTCCCCCGTTTGCAGACTATTGTCTTCGGGCCTTCAGAGGCGGTCCTCTTCCTTCCTTGGCGAGAGGGAACTTTGGCTTCTTCTCCCCAGTTATCCTCCTTCGCGGAGGCGTTAGCCTCTTTCTTCCCACCTTTATCTTCCCCTGAGGGCGCTTGGTAAGGCGCGAGGTCCAACATCCTGGCTAGTACCAGATCCGGTGAGACCTTGGGGAGGGGGGCCGGACACCTGATCATCTTCGCCTTTGCTATCCAGTCCTAGTCAAAGAGCGACTTTTCATAATAATGTTGTGATGAATAAAAATACAACTTGTTCGGCCACGGGGCGACTTACTTGGGTATCTAGACGATTGCAGCTCAGACCCGCGTCCTCGGTGGTATCCAGACACATTACTTGTGGTCCGAAGTACAATTGGTACATCTCCTCGAGCGTCATGCCGAGGAAGTGCTGAATAGCTCATGGTCCCTCCGGGTTGAACTCCCACAGATGGAGGGGACGATGTTTGCAGGGCAGGGTTCGACGAAGTAACATTACTTGTGTTACTGTGACCAGACCAATATCTCTTTCGAGGAAATCTCGGATGCGGCTCTGCAGTATGGGCACATCCTTTACTGGCCCCCAGTCCAGCCCCTTGTTGATCCATGACGTTAGTCATGGAGGGGGACCCGAGCAAAAGGCAGGGGGAGCCACCCATTTGGTACCCCTGGGAGCTGTGACATAAAACCATTCTTGTTGCCATAAGCTGGACACCTCCTGGAAAGAACCCTCGGGCCATGGGGCATCGGTGCTTTTGCTTATTACGGCACCTCCGCACTCCGCGTGCCTCCCCTCGATCATCTTCGGCTCCACTTGGAAGGTCTTGAGCCACAGGCCGAAGTGAGGGGTGATGCGGAGGAAAGCTTCACACACGACGATAAAAGACGAGATGTGGAGAATAGAATCCGGAGCTAAATCATGGAAATCCAGCCCGTAATAGAACATGAGCCCCCTCACGAAGGTATCCAGAGCGAGGCCTAGCCCTCGAAGGAAGTGATATATGAACACGATGCTCTCGCCGGATTTGGGAGTAGGAATGACCTGCCCTCGAGCAGGCAGCCAGTGCGCGATCTCGCCGGTCAAGAACCTGGCCTCTCTTAACTTTTTGACGTCTTCCTCCGTAATGGAGGAGGGCATCCACCGACCTTGAGGGTTGGATCCGGACATGGCTGAAGGTCCGAAGCGCCTGACCTGAGCTTTGGGTGTTGGAACTCAAGGCGGGGGAGGGATTCGATTGAGTTCGAAGAATAAAAAGGGATAGGCCTTGGTCTCTTTATAAAGAGGGTGAATACCAAGCGTCCTCCTCGTGACCGTTTGGGACTTGCGTATAATCAAGAGTCATATCAACGGGCACGATTGGGTTACCCACGCCCGTATTGATGAGAATCATGTGATAAGGGGACACGATCTCTGCTTTGACAAGACGTGCCAAGGAAACCACCTTGCAATATGCGCCAAGGCTGGTTGAGAAAAACGGCTCGATAATGACCAGGCCATGGCGTGATGTCATGATATGAAATACGTCAGCAAATCGGAAATATTATTTTCTCTACGGTGGTATGTGGAACTTGTTTTACAGAGCCGGACACTATCCTTGTGTAACACCCTCGATGCGACTATATCTCCCACGTGTCGAGGCACGGCTTAGAGGCATAATCGCATTGAAGGCATATGTCGCAAGTTAGGCAATCTTCACAACATCCCATGTAATATGATAATAAAAAGGGGAGATAACATAGTTGGCTTACACTCGCCACGTCAATCAAGTACATAAATAACATTACATCATCCAAACACTCATGGCCCGACTACGGCGCCAAAATAAAAGATAACCCAACATGCGACATGGTCCCGATCACCCCCAACTGGGCACCACTACTGATCATCAGGAAAGGAAACATAGTAACATTGAGAGTCTTCGTCGAACTCCCACTTGAGCTCAAACGCGTCTCCTGGAGCGGAATCATCAGGACTTGCATCTGGTGTAATAGTAATCTGTGAGCCACAGGGACTCAGCAATCTCGCACCCTCGCGATCAAGACTATTTAAGCTTATAGGTATGGTAAGGTAAAATATGTGGAGCTACAGCAAGTGACTAGCAAGTATGGTGGCTATCTTATACGCAAAAGAGAGCGAGAAGAGGAGGCAAAGCACAAGCGAGAAACTAGAGAGCAACCTGCGCAAACATTACTCCAACACCGTGTCCACTTCCCGGACTCCGCCGAGAAGAGGCCATCACGGTAACACACTCAGTTGATTCATTTTAATTAAGTTAAGGTTCAAGTTATCTACAATCGGACATTAACAAATTCCCATCTGCCCATAACCGCGGGCACGGCTTTCGAAAGTTCAAAACCCTGCAGGGGAGTCCCAACTTAGCCCATGACAAGCTCTCATGGTCAACAAAGGAATAGACCTCCTCCCAAGACGTTTCGATCAGACTCGGTATCTCGATTCTTCAAGACACTTTGACAGGTTAAAACAAGACCAGCAACACCGCCCGAATGTGCCGACAAATCCCGATAGGAGCTGCACATATCTCGTTCTCAGGGCACACTCAAATGAGCAAGACGTCGGGTAGGCCAGCCCAGAGTTGCCCCTGGTAGCCCCAGACATCGCTCGGTTGGACCAACACTCAGAGGAGCACTGGCCCGGGGGGTTTAAAATAAAGATGACCCTTGAGTCTGCAGAACCCAAGGGAAAGAAAAGCTAGGTGGCAAATGATAAAACCAAGGTTGGGCATTGCTGGAAAAGCTTTAATCAAGGTGAACTATCAAGGGGTTCCCATTATAACCCAACCGCGTAAGGAACGCAAAATCCGGGAACATAACACCGATATGACGGAAACTAGGGCGGCAAGAGTGGAACAAAACACTAGGCGAGAGGCCGAGCCTTCCACCCTTTACCAAGTATATAGATGCATTAAGATAACATAGCAATATAATGATATCCCAACAAGTAAATAAATGTTCCAACAAGGAACGGCCTCCAATCTTCACCTGCAACTAGCAACGCTATAAGAGGGGCTGAGCAAAGCGGTAACATAGCCAATCAACGGTTTGCTAGGTCATGGTGGGTTAGAGGTTTGACATGGAAATTTGGGAGGCTTGAAAGCAAGTGGTAGGCATCGTAGCAATTGGCATAGCAAAAGAGCGAGCAAACTAGCATAGCAAAGATAGTAGTGATTTCGAGGGTATGATCATCTTGCCTGCATAGTTGTCAGAGTTGACTGGATCCTCGAAAGCAAACTCAACGGGCTCCTCGTTAGCGAACTTGTCTCCCGGCTCTACCCAAACAAGAAAAACAAGCAACAAGGACACAATCAACCACGTGCAAGGATCAAACAAGATGATGCAAAGATGATATGCTATGCGGGATGCGATGCGGGATGCAAATGCAAGATATGACAGGAAATGCAAGAACCTGGCCTCAACTTGGAAATCCAAGGGTGCCACTGGAAATATGAGATGAAATCGCTTGAAAACGATATAAAGAACGCCGGAATCGGAGTTATGGTTTGGAAATGGCAAGCGATTCAAATATGGCACCGGTCTGTGATTTACAGCAAGTAGCCATCTAAATGCAATGAGATGAACATGCTACAGCACCCAAACATGACAACAAAATACATGGAAGGGATGCATTCAAGATGCTTAACAAAAGTCTAGCACTGAGCTACAGCCAATTCATCCATTAACAGGTTCAAACAAGCATGGCAAAAAATGCATATGGCAAACAGATCTCAGACTTAGTGAAATTAACACTTGTCTGGAATTTCAGATCAGGTAGCACTCTTTGGAGCAACAAAACTATATGCTACAGGACCTGAACATGGCAAAGTAAATCATGGCATGGAGCTACTCAAAGAGCTTAACAAAAGTCCCTTAGTGACCTTGAGCCAAAAGGGATCAGAAAATACAATTGCAAGCATGTGAACATAGCAAAAACATAACCAGATCACAGACTTAGTGAAAACTGGAACATGCTGAAAACAGATATCAAGTAGGCATGTTTACGAGCTCGATGCACTCACTACGGTGCAAGTCATGACAAGATAAGCAGATCAAGGACTTAGTGGAATTGCCAAGTCCCTGAAAACAGAATTACCAAGTGCACCACTTGGCAAGCTTGCACTAGTCACCACACACATCACAAAAATACATGGGTTGCACCTCTGGAAAGATGACAAAACCCTTAACAAAACACATGTAGAGCATCAGGGCATATCATGCACACATTAAACATGGCAAAAATGACAAAAAGCTAAATGGAGCAGCAGATCTGACAATTATCTCAAGTAGCCCTCTTCTAACAGCATTTCAGGCATCAAAATGAACTCAAATGAAAATGATGCAATGGAAAGAAATGATGTACTCTTTGAGATGAACATTTTGATATGCTATATGCATGAATCGGAGCTACGGATGCAAAGTTACGAGGCTAAGAACATGAGCATATGGACTAGAAAATTCCGAGGACTTAGAGAAAAAAAGGAACCACCAGATCTAGGGTTTCGGTGGCACGCAATCCGAGGTGAGTCCGGCGAGCTTGACGGAGCGGCGGGGGGGCGAGGGGAGGTTTCCCCGGCCTCTCCCGGCCGGATCCGGCGGCGGGGAGGCGAGGCGGCGCGGGGAGGCGGCTGCGGCGGGGCGGCGGAGCCGCGGCGGCGACCTATGGCGGCGGGGCGACGGAGATCCGGTGACGGCGCGTGGTGGCGGCGGTGAGGCGACCGCGGGCGGGCGCCCCCGTGCGGCGGCGGCGGCGGGATGGGCCGCAGGGGCCCGGACGGGGCTCTGCGGGCCTCGGGCGGCGGCGGACTAGCGGCGATGACGTGGCAAGCCGCGGTTGGGCGAGGGGTCGGCGGCGGACGTGTCCGGACTGGACGGACATGTCCGGCCGGCGCGGAGGCGATTTTTTTAGGGTTTCGGGGAGGGGGGTCCGAGATTTTCGAGGAGGACCTATATATAGGCATAGAGGGAGCTAGGAGAGTCCAAATGAGGTGCGGTTTTCGGCCACGCGATCGGGATCGAACGCTCTGGATGATGGAGGAAGCTTAGGTGGGTTTTGGGCCAAATTGGAGGGGTGTTGGGCTGCAACACACACGAGGCCTTTTCGGTCCCTCGGTTAACCGTTGGAGTATCAAACGAAGTCCAAACGATACGAAACTTGACAGGTGGTCTACCGGTAGTAAACCGAGGCCGCTTGGCAAGTCTCGGTCCAATCCGGAAATGTTTAATCCCCACACACGAAAGAAAGGTAGAAATGACCACCGGAGGAGAACGAAGCGCCGGAATGCAAAACGGACAACGGGGAAAATGCTCGGATGCATGAGATGAACACGTATGCAAATGCAATGCACATGATGACATGATATGAGATGCATGACAACGATAACAACACACGGAGACAAAAACCCGAACCCGAGAAAATAAAATAACTTAACACCGAAACTGCAAGAGTTGGAGTACAAATTGGGAAAGTTACATCCGGGGTGTTACAACACTCCACCACTACGAAAGGATCTCGTCCCGAGATCTAGGACTGAAAGAATGTCAGGTATTCAGAACGGAGGTGATCCTCGCGTTCCCAGGTAGCTTCACGGTCGGAATGGTGTGACCACTTGACTTTGAGAAATTTGATTGACTTCTTGTGAGTCTTGCGTTCAGTCTCTTCAAGAATAGCAACTGGGTGCTCACGATAAGAGAGATCTTCTCGGAGCTCAATGTCCTCGAAGTTGACAGTGCGGTCAGGAGTCTTGAAGCACTTTCGAAGCTGAGAGACATGGAACACATCATGAACATTTGCAAAGTTTGAAGGAAGCTCGAGTTGATAGGCGAGGTCGCCTCTCTTGCTGACAATCTTGAAAGGTCCCACGTATCTGGGAGCAAGCTTCCCTTTGATACCGAAGCGACGAGTACCTTTCATAGGAGAGACGCGGAGGTAAACATGATCTCCGATCTCGAAAGCCAAATCACGGTGCTTATTATTATAGTAGCTCTTCTGGCGGGGTTGGGCTGGTTTGAGGTTATCATGAATGACTTTGCACATTTCCTCTGCTTCTGTGATTAAGTCATTACCCAAAAGCTGACGTTCACCGGTTTCAGACCAGTTGAGAGGGGTACGGCACTTCCTGCCATACAGAATTTCAAATGGGGCCTTGCCCGAACTTGCTTGAAAACTGTTGTTGTAGGAGAATTCAGCATAAGGAAGACAATCCTCCCACTTCATGCCGAAGGAGATCACACAAGCCCTGAGCATATCTTCAAGAATCTGGTTGACACGCTCGACTTGACCGCTAGTTTGAGGATGGAAAGCTGTGCTGAAGCGGATATTAGTTCCCATGGCATTCTAAAAAGAATCCCAAAACTTGGATGTAAAGATGCTGCCACGGTTTGAAGAGATCACTTGAGGAATAACGTGCAGTGAGACAATTCGAGAGGTATAGAGTTCCGCCAATTGAGCTGCAGTGATCGACTCTTTGATAGGCAGAAAGTGAGCCACTTTGGTGAGTTTGTCGATGACAACGAATATAGCATCATTGCCACGCTTGGACTTTGGAAACCCAGTCACAAAGTCCATTTCAATGTGGTCAAACTTCCATTCTGGAATGGCAAGAGGTTGGAGGAGACCTGCTGGCCTTTGGTGTTCTGCCTTCACTCTTCTGCAAACATCACATTCATTCACGAATTGAGCAATCTCGCGCTTCATTCGAGTCCATCAATAAGCTTGCTTAAGGTCCTGATACATCTTCGTGCTCCCAGGATGGATGGAGAGGAAAGAATTATGAGCCTCGTTCATGATCACTTTACGGAGGTCGCCTTTGGGTACAACAATACGATCCTCGAAGAAGAGAGTATCCTTGTCATCAAGGCGGTAGAACTTGTACTTGGGTTGACTCTTGGCAATCCCAATCTTCACCTTTTTCACCATAGCATCAAGAAGCTGGGCTTGGCGAATCTGGTCTTCCAATGTAGGAGAGACTTGAAGGTTGGCGAGGAAACCTTGAGAAACAACTTGCAGATTAAGTTTGTGGAAAGCTTCACAAAGCTCGGGTTGATAAGGCTTGAGAATCAGACTGTTGCAATAAGCTTTCCTGCTCAATGCGTCAGCAATCACATTGGCCTTGCCTGGAGTATACTCAATACTCGGATTATATTCTTGAATCATTTCGACCCATCGAGTTTGCCTGAGGTTGAGCTTAGGCTGAGTGAAGATGTACTTAAGACTCTTGTGATCAGTGAAAATGTCCACTTTTCTTCCCAATAGAAGATGTCTCCAAGTCAAAAGAGCATGCACAACTGCTGCCAACTCGAGATCATGAGTGGGGTAGTTCTTCTCATTAGGCTTCAATTGGCGAGAGGTATAAGCAACAAATTTCTTCTCTTGCATCAAAACTGCGCCAAGACCTTGGAGAGAGGCATCACAAAAGACCTCGTACGGCTTGGATTCATCAGGCGGAGTGAGAACTAGAGCAGTGATCAATTTCTCTTTCAAAGTGTTGAAAGCAATGTCACACTCCGGAGACCAAACGTACTTGATCTGCTTCTGGAGAAGATTTGAGAGAGGCTTCGCGATCTTAGAAAAGTTTTCAACGAATCTTCGGCAATAGCTTGCGAGACCGAGGAAGCTACGGAGTTGCTTCACGTTCTGAGGAGGTTCCCAATTCACAATTGCAGACACCTTCTCAGGATTCACGGCAATGCCCTTGGCAGAGATGATATGACCAAGATAAAGAACCTCATCGAGCCAAAATTCACACTTGGAGAACTTGGCGTAGAACTTGTGTTCCCTGAGCTTATCGAGTACCAAACGCAAGTGCTTGGAATGATCTTCCTTATTCTTCGAGAAAACCAGAATGTCGTCGAGATAGACCAAAACGAAGTCATTGGTGTAGGCGTTGAAGATGAACTTCATCATGCGAGAGAACGTCGGAGGAGCGTTGACGAGACGAAAAGACATGACAGTGTATTCATATGAACCAAAGCTTGTCCTGAAAGCCGTCTTGGGAATATCTTGCTCATGGATTCGAATCTGATGATAACCCATACGGAGATCAAGCTTGGAGAATACTTGGGCACCTTTGAGTTGTTCGAACAGCTCATTGATGTTAGGAAGTGGGTATTTGTTCTTGATGGTCTTCTTGTTCAATGGGTGGTAATCAACACAAAGTCGGTCCGTTCCATCCTTCTTCTTCACAAAAAGAACACCACAACCCCACGGAGAAGAACTAGGTCGGATGAGACCCATTTTCTCTTGAATATCGAGTTGCTTCTTCAGCTCCTTCAGCTCTTCAGGTCCTAGCTTGTAAGGACGTTTGCACACAGGTTCCGTGCCGGGCTCAAGATCAATAACGAATTCAACTGGCCGGTGCGGAGGCATTCCTGGAAGCTCTTCTGGGAAGACGTCTTGATATTCGCAAACGACTGGAATTTGCGAGATAGCATCCAATTCACCCTTCTCATTGAGAGAAAACAGACGGATGGTATCATCATGAGCGGAAAAGACAATTATATCCTCAGACAAATGAGTCAATTGAATCTGCCTGGCTGCACAATCAAGCTGAGCCTTGTGCTTAGAAAGCCAATCCATTCCGAGAATAGGATCAATATCCGAGTTACCAAGAACCATTGGAGAAGAAAGAAACTTGTAATCGCCCAAAGTGATAGTAACATCCGGAGCCATCATTTTGGTGTTCATGAACAAACCCGGAGAAGAACCGCTATCGGCTTAGGCAAATCAATAGTATGCACATCATGCATAGATGCAAAAGGCTTCGATAAAAACGATAAAGATGCACCCGTGTCAAAAAGAACTCTTGCGGGAATTTCATTAACAGGAAGGTTACCCATGATCACATCTGGTGAGTCCTCTGCCTGAGCTGCATTCAGCAAGTTGACCTTGGCGGACTTGGGGTTATGCTTGACCACAGTTGTACTTGCCGATCTGACAGGAGGAGGAGGAGGAAGACGCCTCTGGTTGAAACACTTGTTGGCATAGTGACCCTTCTGTTGGCACTTGTTGCACGTGACCTCTGAAAGCGGACGGTGATACGGAGCACTCGATCTTGGAGCTTGAGACGAAGTCTTGTTCTGAAAGCCAGGGTTGGGTGGGTGGGAAGATCCACTGCCACCTTTGCTCTTCTGCTGATACGGCTGACGGAACGGAGGAGAAGGAAGCCAATACTTCTGCTGCTTGGCCACTTGAGTAGAGGAAGAAGGAGTAACATCTCTGACTCGCTTCTTGGAAGCATCACACCTCAACTGAGCAGCCTCTTGCTTCAGTGCCATGTTGTAGAACTCATCGTATCTCAAAGGCTCGAAGAGAACAAGAGCTAGCTGAATTTCTTCTCTGAGACCACCCCTGAACTGATATATCATGCTCTTCTCATCAGGGACGTCCTGCTTGGCAAAGCGGGCGAGCTTCTGAAACAACTTGTTGTAGTCATAGACAGACAAAGAGCCTTGCTTCAGGTTGTGGAATTCCTCACGCTTGCTTTCAACCACGCTCTGGGGAATATGATGAGCTCGGAAATCTCGACGGAAATCATCCCAGGTGATAACATGTCCACCTCTGGAATCCTTGTACTGCTGGAACCATTCTGTAGCTTGATCTTTGAGTTGGAAGGAAGCGAACTTGACAAAGTCCTCAGGTCTGACGTTACTGCACTCGAAATGCTTGCACAGATCCACTAGCCAATCGTCAGCATCGGTTGCCTCAACACAATTGCTGAAAGTCTTTGGCCCATTAGCAAGGAACTGGTTGAGTGTAGCAAAGTGATTCTGATTGTTGCCTTGGTTCCCTTGGTTGCCTTGATTGCGCTCTTGGAGAATTTGCATGATCAACTGTGTGTTTGCATTGGTTGCGGCCATCACATCTTGCCATGCCTCCGGAGGAGGTGGAGGTGGTGGCGGATTAGGATTCAGAGTCATGCGCGTTGGAGGAGCCATCCTGAAGAGGTTGACATCCATTAGCACATTGATAGACAAATATTGAAGCTGAATCCAACGGAATGAAAATTGCAACATATAGTCTTCACATCCGAACAAAATGGACGAACGCATTCCTCTTGAAATGGTCACATATCCATAAATTGAGAAGCCACGTAGAATTAAGGTAGAGAAATAAATCAACAAGGTACGGATCAAGAACGAATAATCGGTAAGAAATCCCAATCTCAAACCAATATCCGTGGAAGAAGAACTAGAGCTACTAGAATTCCCACCTATGAAACTCCCGAACCTTTCCGGTTATGCAATCAGGTGTTGGGGATACAGGGGAAGCATAATATCTCACCCAAACTAGCAATTCCTACATCCAGCTGTATCCATCCTTCAACACATAACCAAGAAAACTTCGTAAACCATCTACCTCAACCTTCGAAAAGCATCCGTTATACAAGTTATGGTGATACTCCCGAACTCCCGCCCCAGTACTGGGTGGCGTCGAGGTTATCTCACCAACGAACCGCATAAAAGAGATTTTCGATGTCGGCGTACTAAACTTAGGTATTCCAGAACTGCAACGATAAAATTATGATGACAACACCTTAAAGCTCAACTCCCCGGGACACTTCCACTAAACCCCTGATAGGAGGCACCAAGACAATGTTCTCATCATAAAACCATCGAAACGATTCCAAGATACCCACGTGATCCTAAAAAAAATTTGTGAAATTTGAGGAGAGAAGAGTCAAAACTCTACGTCGGGATGCCTTACCAGAGCGATGAGGAGACTGGGAAGTAAAAAGAATTCCTAAACTCTCCGATATATAATTCCTAAATGACTCAAAACATTTTTCTAGACACAACTCGGCCGCTAAAAACGATCAAGCAATGGGGCTCCTAAGGTCGGGGAACGCTCTGATTACCAACTTGTAACACCCTCGATGCGACTATATCTCCCACGTGTCGAGGCACGGCTTAGAGGCATAATCGCATTGAAGGCCTATGTCGCAAGTTAGGCAATCTTCACAACATCCCATGTGATATGATAATAAAAAGGGGAGATAACATAGTTGGCTTACACTCGCCACGTCAATCAAGTACATAAATAACATTACATCATCCAAACACTCATGGCCCGACTACAGCGCCAAAATAAAAGATAACCCAACATGCGACACGGTCCCAATCACCCCCAACTGGGCACCACTACTGATCATCAGGAAAGGAAACATAGTAACGTTGAGAGTCTTCGTCAAACTCCCACTTGAGCTCAAACGCGTCTCCTGGAGCGGAATCATCAGGACTTGCATCTGGTGTAATAGTAATCTGTGAGCCACAGGGACTCAGCAATCTCGCACCCTCGCGATCAAGACTATTTAAGCTTATAGGTATGGTAAGGTAAAATATGTGGAGCTGCAGCAAGCGACTAGCAAGTATGGTGGCTATCTTATACGCAAAAGAGAGCGAGAAGAGGAGGCAAAGCACGAGCGAGAAACTAGAGAGCATCCTGCACAAACATTACTCCAACACCATGTCCACTTCCCGGACTCCGCCGAGAAGAGGCCATCACGGTAACACACTCAGTTGATTCATTTTAATTAAGTTAAGGTTCAAGTTATCTACAACCGCACATTAACAAATTCCCATCTGCCCATAACCGCGGGCACGGCTTTCGAAAGTTCAAAACCCTGCAGGGGAGTCCCAACTTAGCCCATGACAAGCTCTCACGGTCAACTAAGGAATAGACCTCCTCCCAAGACGTTTCGATCAGACTCGGTATCTCGGTTCTTCAAGACACTTCGACAGGTTAAAACAAGACCAGCAACACCGCCCGAATGTGCCAACAAATCCCGATAGGAGCTGCACATATCTCGTTCTCAGGGCACACTCAGATGAGCAAGACGCCGGGTAGGCCAGCCCAGAGTTGCCCCTGGTAGTCCCGGACATCGCTCGGTTGGACCAACACTCAGAGGACCACTGGCCCGGGGGGGTTTAAAATAAAGATGACCCTTGAGTCTGCAGAACCCAAGGGAAAGAAAAGGCTAGGTGGCAAATGATAAAACCAAGGTTGGGCATTGCTGGAAAAGCTTTAATCAAGGCGAACTATCAAGGGGTTCCCATTATAACCCAACCGCGTAAGGAACGCAAAATCTGGGAACATAACACCGATACGACGGAAACTAGGGCGGCAAGAGTGGAACAAAACACTAGGCGAGAGGCCGAGCCTTCCACCCTTTACCAAGTATATGGATGCATTAAGATAACATAGCAATATAATGATATCCCAACAAGTAAATAAATGTTCCAACAAGGAACGACCTCCAATCTTCACCTGCAACTAGCAACGCTATAAGAGGGGCTGAGCAGATCACAGACTTAGTGAAAACTGGAACATGCTGAAAACAGATATCAAGTAGGCATGTTTACGAGCTCGATGCACTCACTACGGTGCAAGTCATGACAAGATAAGCAGATCAAGGACTTAGTGGAATTGCCAAGTCCCTGAAAACAGAATTACCAAGTGCACCACTTCGCAAGCTTGTACTAGTCACCACACACATCACAAAAATACATGGGTTGCACCTCTGGAAAGATGACAAAACCCTTAACAAAACATATGTAGAGCATCAGGGCATATCATGCACACATTAAACATGGAAAAAATGACAAAAAGCTAAATGGAGCAGCAGATCTGACAATTATCTCAAGTAGCCCTCTTCTAACAGCATGTCAGGCATCAAGATGAACTCAAATGAAAATGATGCAATGGAAAGAAATGATGTATTCTCTGAGATGAACATTTTGATATGCTATATGCATGAATCGTAGCTACGGATGAAAAGTTACGAGGCTAAGAACATGAGCATATGGACTAGAAAATTCCGGGGACTTAGAGAAAAAAAGGAACCACCAGATCTAGGGTTTTGGTGTCACGCAATCCGAGGCGACTCCGGCGAGCTCTCTCGGCTCCGGCGAGCTTGACGGAGCGGCGGGGGGGCGAGGGGAAGGTTGGCCCCGCCTCTCCCGGCCGGATCCGGCGGCGGGGAGGCGAGGCGGCGCGGGGAGGCGGCTGCGGCGGGGCGGCGGAGCCACGGCGGCGACCTGTGGCGGCGGGGCGACGGAGATCCGGCGACGGCGCGTGGTGGCGGCAGCGAGGCGACCGCGGGCGGGCGCCCCCGTGCGGCGGCGGCGGGATGGGCCGCGGGGGCCCGGACCGGGCTCCGCGGGCCTCGGGCGGCGGCGGACTGGCGGCGATGACGTGGCAAGCCGCGGTTGGGCGAGGGGTCGGCGGCGGACGTGTACGGCCCGGACGGACGTGTACGGCCCGAACGGACGTGTCCGGATGGCGCGGAGGCGATTTTTTTAGGGTTTCGGGGAGGGGGATCCGAGATTTTCGAGGAGGACCTATTTATAGGCATAGAGGGAGCTAGGAGAGTCCAAATGAGGTGCAGTTTTCGGCCACGCGATCAGGATCGAAGGCTCTAGATGATGGAGGAAGCTTAGGTGGGTTTTGGGCCAGATTGGAGGGGTGTTGGGCTGCAACACACACGAGGCCTTTTCGGTCCCTCGGTTAACCGTTGGAGTATCAAACGAAGTCCAAACGATACGAAACTTGATAGGCGGTCTACCGGTAGTAAACCAAGGCCGCTTGGCAAGTCTCGGTCCAATCCGGAAATGTTTAATCCCCACACACGAAAGAAAGGTAGAAATGACCACCAGAGGAGAACGAAGCGCCGGAATGCAAAACGGACAACGGGGAAAATGCTCGGATGCATGAGATGAACACGTATGCAAATGCAATGCACATGATGACATGATATGAGATGCATGACAACGATAACAACACACGGAGACAAAAACCCGAACCCGAGAAAATAAAATAACTTAACGCCGAAACGGCAAGAGTTGGAGTACAAATTGGGAAAGTTACATCCGGGGTGTTACACCTTGTGTTCAAAATCTTTTATGGAGTATTCGGAGGAGGAACGCACCTTGCAATGCCAAAGACAATCTGCGCGCCGGACTCATCATCATTAAAGCCTGGTTCAGGGGCTACTGAGGGAGTCCTGGATTAGGGAGTATCCGGACAGCCGGACTATACCCTTTGGCCGGACTGTTGGAATATGAAGATACAAGATTGAAGACTTTGTCTCGTGTCCGGATGGGACTCTCCTTGGCGTGGAAGGCAAGCTTGGCGATACGGATATGTAGATCTCCTCCCATTGTAACCGACTCTGTGTAACCCTAGCCCCCTTCAGTGTCTATATAAACCGGAGGGTTTAGTCCGTAGGACAACAACAATCATACCATAGGCTAGCTTCTAGGGTTTAGCCTCTACAATCTCGTGGTAGATCAACTCTCGTAATACTCATATCATCAAGATCAATCAAGCAGGAAGTAGGGTATTACCTCCATAGAGAGAGGGCTCGAACCTGGGTAAACATCGTGTCCCCCGCCTCCTGTTACCATCCGCCTTAGACGCACAGTTCGGGACCCCCTACCCGAGATCCGCCGGTCTTGACACCGACAGTCTGCGTGTCAGGTGCTGCAAACTCTATAAAATCTTTTTTCTCTGTTATAAATTATTGTTAATTATTTCTCTTATCGATTTTTTTGGTTAAATCTTCGATCCGTCAGATTGTCTAGCTACCGACTCCCATTAACCCCCAAGAGTAAAATTCCAAGAAGTAGTGATAACTATTTTTAGCATAGGAGCACCGCAAAAAACGCTAATGAAAAAGAAAAGAGGTCTGAAAATGAAAATCACACATGGTTGTATTGGCAAGTTAAGGGATCACAGCACCACACCCCTCCCGAGAGAGGAACATGCCTAATTGAGGGGCAGTCGCACTTCAGGCTAGGGACAAGATTGTTTTTCCTCTTTTGGGGATATTTTTCATATATACCGATTTCTATTACCTGAAATTTCATTTTAGTCAGTTTTAGAAATTATTGTACCCGCTTTCAAAAAATCTTTGCTAGCTTCCAATATTTGAAACTTTGGGGGTTTTCAAAACTTCACAATTTAAAAAAATTATAACTTCATGTTTTGAAAATCTGAACTTCGAATTTCAAACAATAAATTTAAACTTTTAAAAAGGACAAATATCTTAACATTTAAAAACTCTAGAAACTTCACATGGAGAAAAGCCACACCTACTTCACACGAAAGGGAAGGAGGGAAGCACACACTTGCTTGGGCACCCGTACCCATCGGCTCCCGATAAGTATAGCATTGCACAAGTGCAACAGGCACCCGTGAGGGATGTAGTTCACCTAGAGTGTTTTGATAAGATTAAGATATTTTTTTGTAACATTGCACTATGATTCTTTGCGCTTGAAGACCAAACAACCATGCCTTATTATTAACCAAAAATTGGCACTATCTCCTAACCTCTCCATTGACTTTCCGTGGTTCTTGAAGCCCTTCGTCCCATAATTCTTGTCATGGTTTTAGTTCAAAACTAACCATGACATGAATTATGGAATGGAGGGAGTAAGTATGTGGTGCCGCCCTTGGTTGAGTCCCGTGTAGAGTTATGTCCATCTTCTGTCCATGATCTTGAGGATATTTTTGTGGCTCAAGATCAAGAACCGCCATGCATGGTGGTGGCGCCAACAGCAAGGGGAAGAAGAAGCATGACCCCGGGGTGTCCAGAGATATTTCCTTGGACCCTTTGTGCATGGCCCCTAGACCCGTGTGTGCATGTGGTATGTAGCACATATCACATGAAGAATGTTTTTAATCCATTTTTTCAAGGGTAGGATTAGAATGTTTAGTGTGATCCCCACGGTTGTCATACGACTCAAACGAAACCAATTCAAAACCTTTGAGTCTTCAAAAAATAGACGCTTGTTTTTCTTTTCAGAGCGGGGGTCAACCATGCCTTATAAACCCATCAAGAGACCAAGGTCCTTTGATAAACTTACTAGTTGACATTAGTCTCACTAACAACATTATCAACAACACCAAAATAGGGTGTGACTTCTAGAAGAAGAACAAGGCCTGCAACGCTTGGATCACAAGCCGATGGTTAACAATCAAGTGACTGGAACTTTTAGAAAATTAGTCGCGTATGATGCATAGGTGGAAAAAGAAAATTGTCGTTAGTTCCTTGTTCTATGGCTTTGGAGAGTACTTATAGTTTGGTGATGCTACTATATATCATCTTGGCATTTGTGGACTCTTGCCATTGTTGCAAAACATTGAGATATCTTGTGACCTGCAAATCATCCTACCATGTCATTTTATTTGAAGCGGTACAGGTATAAACCGGTATCTTGCATTATTTTTCTAAACTCAACCCTCTTCATCTCCGGCTAGGGGAGGAATTTGGTATGACAAACTACAAAGTTGGGTTTTGCTGTTTGCTCCAAGTTGGGGTAGTGGAACTTACCCAAAAAAATTAAACACATTAAGGTGTGCGTCAAGGGTGAACCCTGGCGATAGCCACGTCCCCGTTTTACTGTGCCGAAGTAAAGAAAAAAGAAGCGATTGGGAGCAGAAAATGCGTCCCAGGATAACGCCTTCACCGGGTAAACTCTCTCTCTCTCTCTCTCTCATTATGTATGTGCTCCTCCCTTGCATGAACACAGAGTTGCGCAGCCGGTGGTGTCACCAAGGGTTGCTGTGATGAATAGCCGTCGATAGCACTGCCTCCTCCTCCATATCGTGCCCAGGTAGAGCTGCCACTTCCTCCCACATATTCTCGATATTTATTTTGATTTATTACCCCTTGGGTTATACTCTCTGTGATCAGCTCATCCCCATGTTTCAATAATTTCCCTTTACTCGCTCCCTATTTCTAGATTGTTAGACGTGTTATTACATTAGTTTGTTGTTTTGTTTTTCCTTTATTCTAGGATGGCATCTCTGTTTACTAAGATGAATTAAGCATGCTGGAGATGACACTACGTATGATTTGCCCATCACACGTTTGTTGTAATGTCATACTTCAAGTGAGGTTTCTTTTCTACTTGGATAAATTTGCTATCTATTTTCTATGGACCCGGACACCCGGTAAGTTATTTAGGATGATAAAGGGCCTCTGGTTAAAATTTGGAGTTCTTCTCCAAGATTTAAGGATGATAGATTGCCCGTGCTCAGGTTCTATTCTTTTTTTTTTGGTTTCTTCTTCTTCTTGCCTCTAATGCATCTTCAGATTTTGTTTCTTGGGCTATTTCGGCTCCTTGCTGGGTATTTCTTTCTTGGATTTTAGCTTTGTTTTTCTTTGTTCACATTCACCTGATTGACTATTCTTTGTGTACTACCTAATTATTTTTTAGGTAACTACCTTCGGTGCTGATTGTCGCCTCACATTTCTGTCAGAGCTTTGGTTAGTAGCAGATTTCTTGGGAGTTCAGGTAGTTGCTTTGCCCCCAACCCCCAACCTCATTTCTTTTATTTAGGTTTTGATGCTATGAACGCATTGTCTGGTGTCGCTTGGATTCAGACTTGCTGTACTGGGCACAAAAAATATAAGATGACACGTGGACAAATTGCAAATGTGAATAGAAATATATTGGTTGTGCATTGTAGTTCATGCATTCAATTTCTGTTATTTTATTATCATGTACACCTAACAGATCAGAATAATAGATTGCAAGCAGAAAGTGCCTTATGATGGTGCCATGTGTGACCTTCTTTGGTCTGATCCAGAGGGTGTTGTAGATGGCTGGGCATTAAGTCCTCGATGTACTATTGGATCACCCTTCCGTTTGCAAAAGAAATTTTGGCATACAAAATTGTCGGTTTTATGCATGTCAAAGAACTACCATTTTTTGCAAGAACAACCAAATAGGAATGTAGTTTGTTTACCAGATTGCGTGCACTTGTATTTGCAATATGATTCAAGATGCAGAGAAAGGTTTGATTTCATCTCGTGTAACGACACTGATCAAGATGTACACCGCCAGGAAGAAGATCCGGAAGAACAAGGGCGTCGAGCCCTCCAAATTCGAGGTTACCGTCGTGCAGGTGAGCTTCTATCTTGCGTCCCTCTTGTTGTTGGCTTTGTGCCATTCATGTGTTTCGTTTCTGTATCTAGAAATACTCTTTCGTTTTGGTTTGTTAAGGTTTGACATGCTTGTGCTGCTTAATATATCTGTAGGCTTTATTTCACTTGGAGAAAGGCAATCGGGAGCTCAAGGGTGACCTCAAGGACATGTACATCAACACTGCAATGTAAGTAGATAATCTAGATAGATGTTGTAGGGAACAAGAAGGCCGTGCTGATCTATGTGTTGTACCGTCTGCGCAAGACCTTTAGGAAGATCCACGACGGATTATTTTGCTCTTTTCATTATCCACTCTTCCTGTTTTAGACCAAATAGATTGGATTTATTGGTAAATTAGTTTTTAGGCATCTGCATTTTTGTTATGTTCATGGTTGTTTATTTCAGTTGTGGTAACCAGTTATTACCTCCGTAAGTTTTTTTTTTGCATGCAATCTGATATGCCTAGGGCTGCATGCATCACTCTAATGCAGAGGCCGAGGGTAATCTTCATTTTCAATTTTTATATGCCTGTGTTGACTAGAGGAAAGGATGGCTGTGTATCTAATCAGCCATCCATCTTGTAAGACTGTCACCTCTCTGTTAACAGACCTATTAGGTTGCTCTGCTTTATGAGGGAACACTCTGCTGCTGCAGTTTTCAACAATCGTCATACGAGTTGACCAGTATTTTCATGTACATATCTTACATTATGACTGAACACTCTACGGCTGCAGCTCTATTAAATGTATTTTTTTAGCAACGGGGCTCATATGTACTATACACAAACGTTAACAACTAAAACAACTAGATTGGTGCGCAAACTCACCCCTCAAGAGGCGCGCCCAGGGCGCGCCCCATCCACTAATTTCTTTCAATAGTGCGTCATGGAAGACGGACCAGAAAAATTCACTTGATTTTAATAAAGGATGAATTTTATTTACTCAAAATGAAGCATCAAATAGACACTAAAACAATGAGCGCACACCCAGCCTCTACATAGCTGGATGCACACAGTCGACACCAACCCATACAAAAAATATCCGCAAATAGCAAGGTCATATAGGACCAAAAGTATGCCTATGCCAGGAAAAAGAAAACCGTGAAGTTTCAAATCCGACAAACTACAAAGATGATCATATCCGCATCAACCATCTCATGGCAACACAAGGACAACCAGGTTCTTCAACAAGGACACCTTCAAAAAGAAAGCGACACTGGAGAGTCGTCGTCACTGGATCCCACCACCAAATAACAAAATCAAAGTTTCATCTTAAAAAACTAGTCCGAGCATATCCGGGCAATGTCTTCAACAAAGTATGGACACTTCTTGACAAAATCAAGAGAATCGTCTTCATTTTCGATTTCCAGAGAAACTTCATTTCTGAACTTTGCCGTTTGGTAGTACAGTATCTCAGTAGACAGTATGCAAGTGAAGGCATCATTGGCTACCTACCTCAGGCCTCAGGGCATCTCCAGCCGGCCCCCCAAGACGCCCTCCCAGGCCACTTTTTAGACGCCGACGGGCAAAAAACGCCCCACTCGGGCCCCCAGGAAGCTGTTTTTCGCCAGATTTGACGAAAGTTAGCGCTGGCACACCCACCCCAAACCCAGGCCCCTGGGGGGCAGCTGGGGACGCCTTTTTGCATGCACAGGCCCACTTGCCAGCCCCTCTTTCTTCCCTCTCTCCTCTCCTTTCTCTCTTTTCTTTCTCCTCTCTCCTCTTCTTTTCCATCCGCCACCTACCACACACACAGCCGGAGCGGAGCACGCATGGCCGGAGGCGGACGCCGCCGCAAGCGGTGGGGCGCGGCTGGGGGCGACAGGAGGAGCGGGCGGAGGTGGGATGCAGGGAGCCGGCGGGAGCTACAGCAGGGGGGGCGGGGGGGGGGGTGAGCACGGCCACGGCGACTGACGAGCGGCGGTGGTGGCGGAGCTGCGTCGGGGAATCGCAGGGAGGCAGAGCTAGCGGGGGGCGTGGAGCAGAGGGTGGCGGGCCGGGGCGAGGCCGCACGCGGGAAGCAAGGCGCGGGCGGGGCGACTGTCGGCGGGTAGCAGAGGCGGTTCGGGCCGGCGCACAGGGCGCATGGGGCTGGCACGCACGACGCGCCCGGAACAGCTGGGAGCGACCGGGGCACGACGACAACGAGGGGCAGGGGCGCGCGAACCAGTGAGGCTGTAGCAGCGGAGCGGGGGCAGCGCGGCGAGTGGGGGCGTGCGCTGTAGGTCACGACCGGGCGCGGCAGAGAACGTACAGGGGGAGTTCGGCAGCGCGGGGCTGGGCGCGGCCGCAGGAAGCTCGTTGTGAGCTTGGGCGTGCAGCTCGCGCGGCCATGGCGGGGGGCTCGCGTGGCCGGATCGGAGCACGCATAGCCGGGAAGGGGCTCGCGCGCGCATGGCCGGGGCGGGAAGGGCCTCCGTCTTCTTCGTCCTCGCAATGGCCGTCCCCGTGGCCGCGAGCGAGCAGGGGGGGGGGGGGGGCCGGTGCGTGCGTGCACGCGCGGGCGAAGCAGCGGAGGGCGGCCACGGCCAGGCGCGGGCGCGAGCTGCTACGCGTTCGACGGCCTCGCTTGGGGATGGAAACGGCTGGAGATCTTTTCACCCCCAAGCCAAAATTCTCGTCGGCAGCCTCTTATAAGGCGAAAAAAATGTCTCTTGAGAAGGGGGGGGAGGCAAACGGCTGGAGATGCCCTCAGCGGTCAGCACTCAGCACACCGATGATCCGTCGCCGTTTCGCGCGGCCGCCGCAGCACAGGGCCGACAACAAATCCGTCCGATTGCCGGCCCCCACGATGCTGTGCTGCCGTGCAGCTTCTGCGATGCCGCCGCCACGGTTGCCCACGAGGGCACCATCTTTTTGGTTGATCAAGGAAATATCGGACCAGGACAGACCATTCATCAGCTTCTGATCACTAAATAACAATTATCTTCCTATTCCAAGAAGATAGAGAAAAATATTAAGCTTCACTCGTCACCATGCAACAAGACGCCATTGTTGACTATTCCCCTCAAGAAATGCTTTGAATAACAAGATTAGATCTTAGCCTACGTCATGCAGCATCTTCTCAAGAACACAAGCGTGGGCGCTACGGATTTGCTCACTGGGGACTGACGGAAGGGAAGCTTCCGCGATGACACGCCGCTCATAAATACGCACCGTCGGCCGCCCCTCCGCTCCTCAGCAGCACAAACACATCGGCAGGGAGGATCCAATGGATATGGAGTCGTCGGTGGCGGTGGTGGCGGTGCCGTTCCCGATGCAGGGCCACCTGAACCAGCTGCTGCACCTGTCGCTGCAGCTCGCGTCGGAGCCTCACGGGCAGGACCTGGACCTGCACTACGCGGCGCCCGCGGCGCACGTCCGCCAGGCGCGCGCGCGCGTGCACGGCTGGGACGACGCGGCGCTCCGCTCCGTCCACTTCCACGAGCTCGACATCCCCGCGTTCGCCGCACCGCCGCCCGACCCGGACGCCGCCTCGCCGTTCCCCACCCACATCATGCCCATGTTCGAGGCCTACGTCGCCGGCGCGGCCGCCCCGCTCGCCGCGCTCCTCCGGGACCTCTCCGCGTCTCGCCGCCGCGTGGTCGTCCTGCACGACGTCCTCAACGCCTTCGCCGCCGTCGAGGCGGAGCTGCTCCCGAACGGGGAGTCCTTCGGGCTCTACTGCGGCGCCGTGTCCTACATGGTCGGCATGGTGGACGCCGGGCACCGCCTCCTGCGGGACAGCGGCCTCGAGTACGCCCCCATGGACAGGTTCGTGTCCAGGGAGTTCATGGAGTGCGCCAAGAGGCAGTCCAGCATGGCGCAGTCGGTCTCGCGCGGCGGCGGCATGGTCGCCAACACGTGCCGCGCGCTCGAGGGCGAGTTCGTCGACGCCTTCGCCGAGACCCTCGCCGCCGTCGGCCAGAGGATCTTCGCCGTCGGGCCGTTGAACCCTCTGCTGGAGCCGGGGCAGATCGACGCGAAGCAGGGCAAGCGGCACGAGTGCCTGGACTGGCTCGACAAGCAGCCGACGGCGTCGGTGCTCTACGTGTCGTTCGGCTCGACGTCCTCGCTCCGAGGTCAGCAGGTCGCGGAGCTCGCCGCGGCGCTGCAGGGCAGCAAGCAGCGGTTCATCTGGGTGCTGCGCGACGCCGACCGCGGCAGCGTGTCCACCGACGACGCCGACAACCGCCGGCACGCGAGTCTGGCGTCCGAGTTCTCCGAGCAGACCCGGGGCACGGGGCTGGTGATCACCGGGTGGGCGCCGCAGCTGGAGATCCTGGCGCACCCGGCCACGGGCGCGTTCATGAGCCACTGCGGCTGGAACTCGACCGTGGAGAGCATGAGCCACGGCAAGCCGATCCTCGCGTGGCCCATGCACTCCGACCAGCCGTGGGACGCGCAGTTCGTCGAGAAATACCTCGGGGCCGGCCTCCTGGTGAGGCCGTGGGAGAAGCACGGCGAGGTGACGCCGGCGGCGACCATACAGCAGGCGATCGAGACGGCGATGGTCGGCGAGGAAGGGCTCGCGATGAGGCGGCGCGCCATGGCGCTCGGGGAGGCCGTTCGCGCCTGCGCGGCTGCAGGCGGCTCATCGCGCAAGGATTTGCAGGATTTCGTTGCTCACCTCACTAGGTGATACTATATCGTGTCTTTTTCTACTTCTACTTCTTTTTTTTCTCTTTTTTGATAAAACTTGCTCGTCTAACTAGGTGATACAGGTGATACAAGTGTATTAAAGAAAACAAATACTTCCCGCGTCTCAAATTGTACTCCCTCTTTCCCAAAATATAAAGGCATGAATTGAAGTTGCACGATCTTTGATGCAGAACTTTGACCACTAATATATATTGTGGTACATGGATTGAACATGTATAAATTCATCGTATTTGTCTTAATAAACAATTCATATGTATGTATACTAATTTTTATAGACATACAATAAATGAAAATCATTGTGAAAACCAGCATGCCACCATGGAGGCGGAGCACTAGGTCAAGGCGGATTCCTTCTGGATATTATAATCAGCAAGGGGCAACCGTCCTCAAGCTGCTTGCCTACAAAGATCAGACATTGCTGATCCAGTGGGATGCCCTTATCCTGGATCTTGGCCTTCACATTGTCGATCGTGTCAGAAGACTTGACCTCTAGGGTAATTGTCTTGCCGGTCAAGGTCTTGACAAAGATCTGTATGCCACCACGGAGACGGAGAACCAGGTGCAAGGTTGATTCTGCATGGATGTTGTAATCAGCAAGAGTGCGCCCATCCTCAAGTTGCTTGCCGGCAAAGATCAACCTCTGCTAGTCTGGGGGGATGCCCTCCTTGTCTTGGATCTTCGCTTTGACATTGTCGATCGTGTCAGAAGACTCCACCTCGAGGGTGAATGGTCTTTTCAGTGAGGGTCTTCACAAAGATTTGCATACCACCATGGAGCCTCAACACAAGGTGTAGGGTCGACTCCTTCTGGATGTTATAATCAGCTAGGGTACAACCATCTTTCCAGCTGCTTGCCAACAAAGATGAGGCGCTGCTGGTCCGACGGGATACCCTCCTTATCCTGGATCTTCGCCTTGACATTGTCAATCCTATCAGAGGAGTCAACCTCGAGCGTGATGGTTTTGCGAGTGAGTGTTTTCATGAATATCCGCATACCACCCCTGAGCCGAGCACCAGGTGGAGGGTGGACTCCTTCAGTATATTTGTAATCAGCAACAAAGATGAGCCTCTGCCGGTTCATGAACTTGAAAAAAGGTTCAGGGATTAGGAAAATGTTCACTGATTCAAAAATATTCACAAATTTGAAATTTATTCATGAATTTTAAAATTACGCATCAATTTCATATATTTGCAATTTGAAATTAGTTCACCAATTTAAAAATTGTTTGGAAATTAAAAAAAGTACCCGTGAATTTAAAAACCGATGCATGTGTTTATTGGAGCGTTGGAGCGGCAGTTCAATGTGGAGCCCGGAACGCTCTTGCTCGTACGTAGTAATTCTGTCAGCGGTTCCTGGTCGAGGTTGATTAAACACGAGTTGCTCGACCGCGCGCGTGGGTGGGTCGTGGGTGTATATAAACCGGTCGCGTCGTCTGTCTACCACAGTTCAATTCCTGGCGTCGATCGAAGAAGAAACTGATGGCTCGTGTTGTGCTACTAGTCGCCGCGCTCGTCCTCTGCGCGGCCGCAGCCCTGGCGCACGCCGGTCGCGTCATACAAGGAGGAGCGGGAGTCCCGTGGCTTCGACGCGTCGTCGTGGCTGCAGCCGCCGGCCAAGGCCCCGTCGCCGTACGCCGGTGGCCTAAAACTGAGAGGCCGCGGCAGCACCGGATGCTATGGCGACGTGGTCGTCGACGTGCTGTGGTTCATGGTCAAGTGGGCCAAGGACGCCTACGCCACAGCCGGCAGACGCACGGTCCAATGAAAATGAAGCCGGCCGGGCGCCCGGCCTACGTCCTCCCTGCATCAGTCGTCCTCTCCGCTTGCCTGGTCTATCTGTGCCTTGGACAGAGGAGAAACTAAACGATGCACGCATCTTTTAAAAAAAAAAGATAGCTCCCGATCTCTGCATTAGAGTGATGCATGCAATCATTTTATTTAACAACGGTGAACGAACGCATCTATGTGTTGATTGTTCCCAATACAACACCCTAGCTCATTCTGATTTCCAGCTCTTTTATCCTTCCGGCGTCGTTGTCACTTGTCAGTGGCAATCAACAGTGCTGTTTTTCCAAGTTTCACTTCACTAACGTTATGTTCCACTTTGCTCATGTTCTTTTTTTTTAGGTGAAACTAGGGTATTTTATTCAACATTCAACAAGTTTGGGATACAAATGATATCTGGTAACGACCCTAGCCGCCCGATAGCAAGAGTGGACTCTGCTTTAACAAAAGAGTGAGCTTCAGGATTTGATCCCCGTGGTTTAAAACGAAAGATTGACTCATGCTTGGCAATGCCCTTGATTGCCGGTGCACGACGAGTTGCTGCAAGGCGGGTGTGCTCCATATCCACATGTGCCAAACTCAAGCGAGCTGTGGCAAGGGGAGATATGACGGCAACTGTCGAGGCTGGAGACGACGAGCCGATGGGGCGGTAGGCTGGCGGCAATGCGTCGAGTGCTGGGCAGCAACGCTGGGAGCAGAACGAGGAGTAGATGCTCCACGGAATGAGAAACTTGAGGTGTTTTTGGTACGGTTGTGGAGGGGATGATGAAACAATCCAACGATCTAGACTCATTCGATTGTGCGGCTGGTGTAGTGACCAAACGGCGCGACCCGCCGGTCGACCGATGGCTAGTACTGGCCAAAGCCTAATGAGACATTTTGAAACAAGACAAATTCTGAAAATAAACAAATGAGTAGCAAGAATTTCAAATCAACCATGGACGATGGATCCATGTATGGGTAGAACTGCTTGTCTCTATAGATACAAACATTACTGCGTATATTGTATACAATGTTTATCGTATCGGAAATGTGTGATACTTGTCATCGACAAAGGAAAAGTACTTTAGTTTATGATGGCCTAGGCTTAGGCTATTCGCTAACTCGGCCACTCCTGTTAGCATTAGCCAACTATGAAGCTATGAAATAATGCAAAGAAAAAACATCAAATTGATACCGCTGTTGCGGTGTGGCTACTCCACGGCGTTGCGAGCGGCCATGGCCTTGTTGAATCCTTTCTGCGTCGATATGGTCACAAACCCGAAACCTCGCGACCGCCCACGCTTGTCGTACACGACTTTTGCATGGGCCACCTTCCCGTGCTTGCTGAACATGTCTCGCAGCCGGGAACTATCCACCTTCGGGGACAGATCGCGGACGCAGATTGTTAGTTGTTGCGATTGTGACTGAGTGGTGCCATCCTTGCATGCCGTTGGGGTTCCATGCAGGCCCGAGTCATCGATGCAGGAAAGACAGGTATCTGAGGATCGGGTAGGAACCACATGCACCTCGCGTCGGTCCATCCGGGTGGCAACATCTCCACCAGCGTGGCGGCGCCGTCCTTGAAGCTGTACCTATACACGCTGCACGGCTCCGGTAGACCGGAACGTCCATCATGGCCTGCCATGTTGTCGATGACAAAGTAGGCGGTGCCACCGGTCAACTCCCCGCCGAACCACACGGCATCCACAAGGAAGCTGCCCGGGAAACCCAAGAAGAGGACAGCGTCATGGAAGTCTGATTCGTCATCGTGCACCCACTCCACCACCCGCTCCTCCTCCCCCTCGCCGCCGTTCCGCAGACACAGCTGATGCAGCGACACCGACAGGCCGGTGCCGCTGTCCTCTTGAAGAACGCTGGCCAGGAGCAGGCCGCCTCCAGACTCAAAGAGGTAGCTGCACCGGCGTACCTTTCCGGGCTCATCCGGCAGCGCGGCTTGCACTTCGTTGGTGATTACATTGGTGTAGAGGCCTGGATAGATTTCATCCCAGCGCGGCCAGAGGACGTGGCAGCTGGCCAAGCCCACGCACATGATGTAGCCGTAGTAATACGCGGCCGCGCAGCAGCGGTCTGTGCCGAGATTCGACGTCACGCGTTGCCACTCCCCGTGGTCCGGGCGCAGGAAGGATGCCCGGAATATGCTGAGTGGGTTACCCTCCTCTGGCTCTGGCCGGAAGTCGTATAAGAGGACGGCGCCGTCGTCGGAGACGACGCGATGCAGTTGATCCAGCCACGTGCGGTCCACACGCTCGCGGGGAAAAGGCAGGGGTTGGGCGGTGAGAGGGTTGACGACGGAGAGGTCTGCGCTGAGCAGCCACGCGGCCATGCCGTCGGTGCGGGCGACCCTCGTGTCGCGGACGCAGACGCCTGGCGCGCTGTAGCTCGCCTGGGAGAAGACGCAGCGGCACCGCTGGTCCTCTAGGGAGATGAAGTCGTCGGCGGCGGACGGCGCGACGAGCCACGGCAGGAGGCCCCTTTTATTTTCAGGAGTGTTGCACCATGATCTGCAGACGGCGTAGAAGCGGACCGCGTCGGACGCGGCGTGGAGACGGCCGCAGATGTCGCGGAGCAGATCGGCCGGGAGATCCGTCCACTGGCCGGAGAGCGATGTTGGTGATGCCATTGTACGCGTGCAATCGGTCGTCGACCTGGTGGATCGATCGATTGGCTTGTCTCTCGTGATCCGTCAGGGGGTTGACACGTCGGTTATATGAGTGCGTGGAGGGCACCCGGCCATGTCCATGAACGAGAAGAAAAACCTTGGGGACTCGGTTCCGACTCTTTCTCTATGGCATCCCGCGTAATTTGTAACAGATCGTCAGATCGGCTTCTTGTATATCAAGGAATATCTTCCGTGATCTCCCTCTGTAATATCTACTTTTCCTTCTTTCTTTTCGGAAACATCGATTACAACATAGACATGATACACACACACGCACACCAATAAACACGTGCTCACACAGAAAACCCTAGAATCGGATCGAGGAGAGGCGGCGGCGGAGACGAGCGAAAAGGAAACCGATCGAGGAGAAGGCGAAGGAAGAGGTGATTGATCATGTCCCTCCGGCGGGCCGTCGGTGGCCTTGGTGGCCCTGCTGGTGCGGCCGCGGCTGCGTTGGCTGCTGGTGGAGCCTTGGCCTTTCATCAGTATAAGAAAGGCAAGGAAGAGGAGGACATGATGAAGACATGTACCTAGGGTAGGGACACGGACCTGACCGAAGGGTCCTACTCTAGGACACCCCTGGAAGAAATCACCTTTCAATCGACTTGAAGGCATCCCACTCGACAGGTTCAAGACACTCGACCAAGAAGCTACCACTCGACCATGAAGCTATTCACTCGACTGCCAGGAGATCTACAGTCACTCCGTAGGCAAACGGTTAGCTGTTACGTAGTCTTCATGGTCATTACAGCACTTTATTAGAGGCGTTACCAGTAACACCCCATCTTAAATGTACTTTAAAACCCTGCATTACTGAGGGCAGGAGGGGGTCGGCGAACTCTATATAAGCCACCCCCCTCCTCAGTAGGAAGGGTTCGCACCCCTGTAATCCATACACGCATAATCCAGTCGACCGCCTCCGGGCTCCGAGACGTAGGGCTATTACTTCCTCCGAGAAGGGTCTGAACTCGTAAACCTCGCGTGTAACAACTTTCCAATAGCTAGGATCTAGCCTCTCCATACTCACCTCCCTACATCACTGTCAGAGTTAGAACCACGACAGTTGGCGCCCACCTTGGGGCAGGAATCTTAGCGCTTAGTTGGAGAAGTTGTGATTTTTTCTCGATCCCTTTGATCATGTTTTCTTGCGGAGTTTTGGTGGAGGGCCGCGAGATCCGTCTCGGCGCGCTCACCTTCATCGTCGACGACTCCGCCTGGCTTCAGGAGGCACCACTCGACATCGACGCGCTCCCCGCCCGCGGTGCAACACATTTCCGCGCATGCGTTCGTGGCGTCCTCCTGCGGCAACCGTCGACCCAATATGGGTCGGCCCCCGTATCGTCTCCCCGCCCTGTCTCCCACCAGCGCAAGCGCTCCGGTCGGTCAAGGCTTCAGCGGTGGGTGAGGCACGCCGTGGCCCGCCAATCGGCAGTCCCGCAAGTCGCGGCCATCGAGCCCGTCGAATCCCTCTACGGCCTGTTCGATCTGTCGACTGGCTCCGTGGAGACCGCATCCGAGTGCGACAGCAGCGATCCAGCGGCTGAGGTTCTGGCGGTCGATGGAACACGCAGTCCCCCTGGCTTCCCTCGCACTGATGGAGGCGCGGGTGGGGCGATCCGTCGCATCCCCACGACGAGTATCTCCCCGAACCTCTCACGTCATTGCAGCGAGAGGAGCTTCGCCGCCGGAACATGGACGCGCTCCGCACTCCTATCGTCGGAGAGACCCCCGAGGCCCGGGCCTTGGAGGACGCGCGTTTGGCCAACTTGGCCGAGCGCACTCGACTGGAGAATCTCCAGCGAGCACTCGACGAGCAAGCGCGTCAGCGGGCTCCCGAGTCTAGTCGACGCCAGCTCTTCCCGCCGACGCAGGTATATCGAACCCCAGTTCAGAATCTGGCCGCCGCGGCCCGTATAGCAGAATCGATTCAGCCCTCCCAGTCGGAGGCTGGCAGGGGCTTGTTACAGATCAGAGCATTGCTCCGGGCGGCGGGAGACCAGAATTCCGCTGTCTCACAATCGCGGAATAGGATCCAGTCGGTCTGTCGCAACAGATACAGTCGAGTCAGCTCACAGCCCGAGATCGGCCCCGAGGCGTGAGAGACGTGGTGGCCAGCATGATCAGTACAAGAGGAATGAGCAGTATGATCACCGATTCGACCGTGATGATCGACGTCGAGTGCCAACCCCTCCCCCGAGGAGTGGGTCATATGCGCCTCGACGGCAAGATGACAGGCGCCCTCATAGTGTTGGACAGAGGATTCCAGTCGACCCCAGAGACCCAGGCTTTGATGCGAGATCCATCCTCGTTCAAGGTTTGGTTGACAGGAACAGAGCTCATCGAGGAGGCCACAACAGAGATACGCCTGCCAGCAGCAGAGTACGCGCTTCAGGGCCAGAGTGCTTCAGTCGAGCCATCAGAGCCGCAGTGATACCTCCCAATTTCAGGTTGGCGACTGGAATCAGCAAGTTCATCGGTGAATCTAAGCCTGACACCTGGCTCGAAGATTACCGGGTGGCTGTACAGATTGGCGGCGGCAATGACGAGGTGGCCATGAAGCATTTTCCTCTCATGTTAGAGGGCTCGGCCAGAGCTTGGCTAAATCAGTTGGCACCCAGCAGCATTTACACTTGGGAGGACCTCTCCCGAGTGTTTATCACAACCTTTGAAGGAACATGCAAGCGACCTGCAGGCCTAACCGAGCTGCGGTCTTGCGTGCAGAAGCCGAATGAAACTCTGAGGGAATACATCCAGAGGTGGATCACGCTGCATCACTCGGTTGAGAACGTGCCGGACCATCAAGTGGTTTGTGCCTTCAAGGAAGGTGTTAAATACAGAGAGTTGAATCTGAAGTTCGGTCGAACTGGAGAGATGTCTCTGAATCGGATGATGGAGATTGCCACCAAGTATGCTAACGGAGAAGACGAAGATTGACTCCGGAGTGGCAAGCAGAAAGCAGTCGCCCAGGAAACTGGAGGCAATTCCAGTCGGAAGCAGAAGCGGAAGGCCGAGCCAGCCGCTCCTGGGGAGGCCCTGGCCGTGGCCCAGGGAAACTTCAAGGGAAAACCCAAGGGCACCTAGAAGCCCAAAAAAGTCAAGGATCAAGACGGAAATGATGTTTTGGATCTGCCATGTCACATCCACACCAAGAAGGATGAAGAGGGTAATTTTATTTACCCAAAGCATACCACTCGGCAGTGCCGACTCCTGATCCAGCAGTTTCAAGGAAAGCAGTCCAAGGATAAGGAAAAAGAGTCGGACATGGTCGAGGACAAGGAAGACAGCGACGATGGATACCCCCAAATCAATTCCACCCTGATGATTTTTGCCGATGTCGAAAGCAAAAGTCGACTGAAAGTCATTAACCGAGAGGTGAACATGGTTGCCCCGGCAACACCCAGTTACCTGAAGTGGTCCCAGACTGCCATCACATTCGACCGGTCTGATCACCCGACGCACATTGCCACCCCTGGGAGGCAAGCTTTGGTGGTCGACCCAATTGTTGAAGGCACTCGACTGACTAAAGTCCTGATGGATGGAGGCAGTGGTCTGAACATACTGTATGCTGAAACATTGAAAGGAATGGGCATTCCGATGTCCAGACTCAGCACCAGTAACATGAGTTTCCATGGAGTCATTCCTGGGAAGAAAGCCCAATCACTCGGCCAGATCGCTCTTGATGTGGTTTTGGGTGATTCAAAGAATTACCGCAAGGAAAAGTTGACATTCGAGGTCGTGGACTTCCAAAGTGCTTATCACGCCATTTTGGGCAGGCCAGCTTACGCACGCTTCATGGCCCGGCCTTGTTACGTGTACCTCAAACTGAAGATGCCTGGCCCCAAAGGTGTGATCACTGTCACAGGCAATCGGAAGAAGGCGGAAGAGTGCTTTCAGAAGGGCTCAAAGATTGCAGATGCTCAGATGGCAGTGGTCGAGCTGCAAGAATACCAAAAGACTGCCGATCCGAGTGAATTGCTACGGGCCAAGAAGCCCGCTTCGGAGTCAGCTTTTCAGTCGACTGGTGAAACGAAGACAGTCCACATTCACCCGACCGACCTCGATGCTGCCCCGACTCATATCTCAACGACGCTTGACTCCAAATAGGAGGAAGCGCTCATCCAGCTCCTCCGTGAGAACTGGGACATCTTCGCATGGAAACCCTCCGACATGCCTGGAGTTCCCAGGGGGCTAGCTGAGCACCGTCTACGGGTCGACCCAAAATTCAAGCCTGTGAAGGAACACCTTCGACGGTCCGTCGTCCAAAAGAAGCAAGCCATTGGCGAAGAGGTGGCTCGGCTCTTAGCAGCGGAGTTTATCCGAGAGATTTACCACTCCGAGTGGCTCCCCAATGTCGTCATGGTCCCCAAGAAGGACAAGTCTCTTCGCATGTGCATTGATTTCAAACATATCAATCGGGCCTGCCCAAAAGATCATTTTCCTCTCCCTCGCATCGACCAAATAGTCGACTCGACTGCGGGGTGCGAAAGATTGTCTTTTCTAGATGCTTATTCCGGGTACCATCAGATCCGTCTGTATGGACCTGACGAAATCAAAACAGCTTTCATCACCCCATTCGGATGCTTCTGTTATGTCACTATGCCATTCGGCCTCAAGAACGCCGGAGCCACGTTCATGAGAATGATTCAGAAGTGTTTACTCACTCAAATCAGTCGGAATGTGGAGGCATACATGGATGATATTGTGGTCAAGTCACGCAAAGGTTCCGACCTGCGAGCTGACCTTTCCGAAACTTTTGCCAACCTCAGGAGGTATGATATCAAGCTCAATCCATCAAAGTGCACATTCGGAGTTCCAGGCGGAAAGTTACTCGGTTTTCTCGTTTTCGAACGAGGGATCGACGCCAATCCTGAGAAAATTGGCACCATACTCCGGATGAAGCGTCCTGTACGCGTGCAC
This sequence comes from Triticum urartu, assembly GCF_003073215.2. Taxonomy (NCBI): domain Eukaryota; kingdom Viridiplantae; phylum Streptophyta; class Magnoliopsida; order Poales; family Poaceae; genus Triticum; species Triticum urartu. The sequence continues at coordinate 648,162,924 of NC_053028.1, read as the reverse complement.
GATGTCCAAAAGCTTACAGGCTGCTTGGCCGCTTTAAGTCGATTCATTTCTCGTCTCGGTGAAAAGGCGTTGCCTCTCTACCGACTAATGAAGAAGTCTGACAAGTTCGAGTGGACTCCAGAAGCTGACGCAGCGTTTGCAGAACTCAAAGCTCTGCTCTCCACCCAGCCGGTGCTTGCCGCCCCAATCAGCAAAGAGCCTCTGCTGCTGTACATTGCGGCCACGGGACAAGTTGTCAGTACAGTACTCACGGTCGAGCGGGAAGAAGAAGGAAAGGCCTTCAGAGTTCAGCGCCCAGTCTATTATTTGTCTGAAGTTTTGACCCCTTCAAAACAAAGATACCCTCACTATCAGAAGCTTGTATATGGGATTTACATGACCACGAAGAAGGTTGCACACTACTTCTCTGACCATTCCATTACAGTCGTCAGCGACGCCCCACTGTCAGAAATTCTGCATAACAGAGATGCAACTAGTCGAGTGGCCAAGTGGGCGATTGAACTCCTTCCCTTAGATATCAAGTTTGAAGCAAAGAAAGCTATCAAGTCCCAAGCAATCGCAGATTTCATCGCCGAGTGGATTGAACAGCAACTTCCGACTCAAGTTCACTCGGAGCACTGGACCATGTTTTTCGATGGGTCTAAGATGCTGAATGGTTCTGGTGCTGGGGTAGTTCTAGTCTCCCCCCGAGGAGATAAGCTCAGATATGTTCTCCAGATTCACTTCGATTCCTCCAACAATGAAGCAGAGTATGAAGCACTTTTGTATGGGCTGCGCATGGCCATTTCACTCAGCGTCCGTCGCCTCATGGTCTATGGCGACTCAGATTTGGTGGTTAATCAGGTGATGAAGGAGTGGGACGTCAGAAGTCCAGCTATGACTGGTTATTGCAATGCAGTGAGAAAGCTAGAAAAGAAATTCGAGGGGTTAGAGCTTCATCATATCCCCCGACTGAAAAACCAAGCAGCTGATGACCTGGCAAAGATAGGCTCTAAGCGAGAAGCCATTCCCAGCAATGTGTTTTTGGAGCACATCCGCTCACCGTCAGTCTAGGAAGATCCTTTCACAGAAGAAGCCCCACAACCAAAAAGTGCCACAGACCCGACTGAAGTCGAAGTTCCTGCTATGGTCGACCTAGTCATGGAAGTCTTGGCAATAACTCCCGACTGGACGATACCGTACATCGCGTATATCTTAAGGAAAGAGCTCCCAGAAGACGAGGAAGAGGCTCGACAGATCGCCCGCCGATCGAAGGCCTTCACAGTCATAAAGGGGCAGTTGTACAGAGAAAGCGCGACTGGAATCGGTCATAAGTGCATAACACCAGAAGAAGGTCGGATAATCCTTGATGATATCCACTCGGGAACCTGTGGCCACCATGCGTCCTCTCGGACCATTGTGGCTAAAGCATACCGAGCGGGATTCTTCTGGCCTAGAGCAAATGAGATGGCAAAAGAGATAGTCGACAAGTGCGAAGGCTGCCAGTTCTACTCCAACATGTCACACAAGCCTGCATCAGCCCTGAAGACCATTCCTCTCGTCTGGCCATTTGCTGTCTGGGGACTGGACATGGTTGGTCCACTGAGAACAGGCAGGAGCGGGTTCACGCATGTGCTTGTGGCAGTCGACAAGTTCACCAAATGGATCGAAGCCAAGCCTATCAAGAACCTCGATGCTGGCACTGCTATCAGTTTCGTCAAAGGACTAACATTCAGATATGGAGTCCCTCATAGCATCATCACCGACAATGGGTCAAACTTCGATTCGGACCAGTTCAGAGCTTTTTGCGCCTCTCAAGGCACACGAGTCGACTACGCGTCGGTCGCGCATCCTCAATCGAATGGGCAAGCTGAAAGAGCAAATGGTCTGATTCTTAAAGGACTGAAACCTCGGCTGATGCGTGATCTCAAGCACGCGGCAGGTGCTTGGGTCGACGAGCTTCCGTCAGTTCTGTGGGGATTGAGGACCACCCCTAACCGGTCGACTGGAAGAACTCCATTCTTTCTGGTTTATGGAGCCGAAGCGGTTCTGCCAAGTGATCTTCTTCACAACGCGCCCAAGTCGAGCTTTACACCAAAGATGAAGCAGAACAGGCCCGGCAAGACGCAGTCGACCTCCTCGAAGAAGAGAGGGAGATGGCAATGATCAGATCGACCATTTATCAACAAGACTTGCGTCGATTCCACGTCCGGAATGTGAAGAGTCGAGCCTTCCAAGAAGGAGATTTGGTCCTCCGACTGGATCAACAGAAACCACACAAGCTTGCTCCCACTTGGGAAGGCCCCTTCATCATCACCAGAGTCCTCCACAATGGAGCGTATCACCTCTTCAATGTTGATCGCCAGATCGATGAGCCTCGAGCTTGGAATGCGGAACTACTCCGCCCCTTTTACACTTAAGTTCCTTCCCATAAAGATGTAATAAGAGAATCTTCCGGAGTTCATTTTTATCAAGGTCAAGAGTGTTCCATTAATTGTTGTCACTTTTGTTTACATACGAAATCCCCCAGTGGGTGACTTAGCTGCGAATCCGTCTCGCCTAAGTTTGAAAAATCCTACCGAGTGGAGAGCGATCCTCCCACTCGGGGGCTTAGCTGCAGTCCAGCACTCGCCTAAGTTCTCTCATTTAGAGACTTAGCTGCAGTACGGCACTCGCCTAAGTTTGAAAAATCCTACCGAGTGGAGAGCGATCCTCCCACTCGGGGGCTTAGCTGCAGTCCAGCACTCGCCTAAGGTCTCCTACGAAGCTGCGGTCAGCACTCGTCTAAGTTTGAAAAATCCTACCGAGTGGAGAGCAAACCTCCCACTCGGGGGCTTAGCTCCAGTCCAGTACTCGCCTAAGCTCTCCTACGAAGAGACTTAGCTGCAGTCAGCACTCGCCTAAGTTTGAAATCCTACCGAGCGAGAGCAAACCTCCCGCTCGGAGACTTAGCTGCAGCCCAGCGCTCGCCTAAGTGTGAAACATTTCCCATGTCCCAAGGACGACGAGAGGCAGGTCGACTGCCACCTTCTCCTTCGGAGCCGCTCCACAGACACAAAGTTGCTTCGAGTGAAGATCAAATCCCACTCGACGGGTCATCCACAAAGAGATTCAATGACAAATCAAGTTCAAATAAAGCCTAAAATATCCGAGAGACCTCAGATCGAAGTACTCGAGCCCACAGCTTGGCAGAGTTTAACTGTTACACTTCCACTCGGCATTCCGAGGCAAATTTAAGGCAGAGTTTAACGGATTACAAAATATACTCGGCATCCCGAGGCAAGTTTTTTCATTCCTCAGGAGGAGGAGGACTAGCAGGGGCGACAAACTCATCCAAGTCGATCCCATCTGCGATGCGGGTAGCAGCAGCAATAAATGTCTCCATGAAGTCCTGGAAGTTGTGCTTCCTTGTTTTGGCAACTTGGATGGCGGCCAGCTTCTCCTCTCGCGCCTCCTTGCAATGGACGCGGACCAGAGACAGAGCCACATCGGCACCACACCGAGCTGAAGACTTCTTCCACTCTTGCACTCGGTCAGGGATTCCGTTGAGTCGAGTCATCAGAGACTCGAGGTCGTTCTGGAGCGTGGACTCTGGCCAAAGCGTCGGGTCGATCCGCGTCATGGCGACCTTCAGTCGAGCCAAATAATCCACGACGCCGTCAACGCGGGATTCCAGTCGAAGCAGGTTCATAGCAGCTTCGTCTTGCACCGGACAGTTGATTGGATCCAAACCTGTTTCGATCCGCCCGGTCTCCTCTTCGAAGTTCTGGCAAAGTTCTGCATGCACGGCCCAAGGATAAGTCAAATTTCATAAAACTGAGTTGACACAAAAGAACCAGTCGGAACTGATTGTGCACCTTCGAGCTTGATGTACAGCTTCTTGGCAAAGCTCCTCAAGTAGCTCTCCAGGTCGTCTCTCCTGCGAGCGACGCTTTCCATCTTCTCGCTCAGGGTGAGGTGCTCCTTCTTCCAACGCGAACACTCCCTGTTGGCTTCCTTCAGAGCGGTCTTCAACTTGGTGTTCTCCCCTTCTAATTGGTCGACCGAAGCCAGCTTCTGCGCGGCCAGAGCGGCCTTGTCATCAGCCTCCTTATGGGCAGCAGCCAAGTCTTGATCCTTCTTCGCCAGAGCTTCTTTCAGTTTTTCTGCAAAAAATGACGATTGAGTCGGAGAAAGCGAAAAGATACTCAAGCCTAAAAACCAACCAGTCGACAAAGGTGTCTTACCTGCGGCGCCGTCTCTGACATTCTGCAGCTCTGTCCTGGCCAGCTCCAGATCAAGGTTCATTTGAATTTGCTGCTTCTCCAAGTCAGCCAAGCGGGTTCCAAGATCATAAGATTTCTGAAGTCAAAGAGGAGGAATCACAATTTCAGTAAAAAGGAAAAAGCAACAAAGGCAGTATATACTAAGACTACGGTCGACTGCCAGCAGTCCACCATAGTCTCGGGGACTACACCCAGTGGGTGCACTTAGCGTGCCCCCACCGGTTCCTATCCCACTCGACCGTTCCCTGAAGTCGAGTCCAAGACAAGCTGCTTCCGAGCAGTTAAGAGACAATAACAGAGTTTCTAAGACTACAGCCGAAGCAAAACATTCGACAGTAGCCTCGGGGGCTACACCCAGTGGGTGCACTCAGCGTGCCCCCACAGTAAAAAAAAGAGAAAAGACGTCGACTGCCCGCAGTCGACGAGGTTCCATTCGGCACGACCCGATCAGACAGAGCGAAGAAACTCAACTACGACTCAATTTAAAAAGACTACAGTCGACTGCCAGCAGTCGACCGTAGTCTCGGGGACTACACCCAGTGGGTGCACTTAGCGTGCCCCCACTCATCCAAGAATTGGCAAAAAACACCCACTGGGTGTACAAACTTAAAGATCTTCGGAAAAGAGATTCTTCAAAGAACATACCAAAACAGACCAAGTGTTGAAGTCAACTGACCTGGACATTGCTCTGAAGAGCCGAGCTTGCGTCGTAAGCCGCCTGGCAAGCCTCCCGAGCCACTTTAACTACTCCATCATGACTCCAGCCTGGCGTACAGCCTCCTTCGCAGCAGCCACTTGGTCCTCAGGGACGGGGTACGCAGCAAAAAGCGAAGACGGATCTGCAGTCGACGCTGAAGGCTGCACACTCGTCAAAGGAACAACGAAAGTCACGGAAGCCCGAGTGGGTTCGTCATCATCCCGAACTACAGCTTCAGGCGCGGGAGTGGATTGCGGAGCCTTGTCAGCCAACACCTTCTTCTTCCTCTTCACCCTCAGTGGTGTGTTATCGTCGTCGTCCGGGAGGTCGATAACATGAGGAGGAGCTGCAAGAAAAACATTCAATCGACCAACGCTTCAGTCGACTCGTAAGTAGGATGGCAGTGATTGTATCAGGGTTGGAGGTGACAGCGTCCTCCATCTCTTGGTCGTCGTTCCTGGCGGAGACCTCAGAAGTCGCGCCACTGCAAATCTCGAAAGTTAGTCAGTTGGCCCAGTGAATCGACCAAGGATCCGTCCACAGTCGACGAAGGAAAGCAAGTGTTGTTGTTACCCCGAAATGGTGGGAACAGCTATCTTCATTTTGGGCAAGGCCTTGGGCGGCTTAGATGGCGCCGTTCGTGGGTGCTTGGGAGCCTTCCCGGTCGGCGGAGGAGAAGAAGTCCGAGGGCGTTTCGACGACTGCCCAACAGGAGCGGCCGCCTTGCCACGTTCCTGCGCCGGATCGTGGGCGAGGTTGGACCGTCCCTCCGGGCGGGAGGGTTCAGCCTCCTCCTCCTCCTCGCTGGAGAAGATGTCGTCGCCCTCCTCTCCCTCACCGTCGGACTCCCACTCGACCTGGTCGTCCCCGCTCTCGCCTCCGCTCCCCTCACCTTCCTCGGTCGGCCCTTGTGCCCCGCTGGGCGTCGAGTACATCTCAGTGGTAGCCTAGAGGACAACGGGCAGGACGAAAGTCAGTCGACTTATACAAAGAAGACTAATACAGAAGGCCAGATATCCGACACAAAGACATACCTGATCCACTTCATATGAGTTGTCGAGTGGAATCACTCTTCTGGCTCCTCGGGGGTTGTCTTTGTTCCCCGTGATACTTGACAGCCACCCCGCCAGCATCTCATCGGTGACCTCCTCCGGGTGGATCCGAGTGGTGTCGTCAAGGCCAGAATACAGCCACATCGGATGGTCTCGCGCCTGGAGCGGTTGGATGCGCCTCTGGAGAAAGACCTCTAACAGGTCCATCCTGGTCACCCCCTCACGGACAAGCTCAACCACTCGACCCGCCAACACCTTGACCTGGGCCCTTTCCTCCGGCGTGACTTTCAGAGAGACAGGCTTCTCGGCTCGGTCGAGGGAAAAAGGAGGAAGTCCAGTCGACTGTCCGGGGGTCGCCTAGTCTTGGCAGTAGAACCAGGTCGACTGCCAGCCGCGGACCGACTCCGGGAAGGTGATAGAGGGAAAACAGCTCTCCCCCCTTGTCTGGATCGCCAGGCCCCCGCACAGCTGGATCACTTGCGTCTTTTCATCACTCGACTTGGCCTTTTTAACCGACTGAGAGCGGCAAGTGAAAATATGCTTGAAAAGCCCCCAATGCGGACGGCAACCCAGGAAGGCCTCGCACATGGAAATGAACGCGGCAAGATAGACTATGGAGTTGGGGGTAAAGTGATGGAGCTGCGCTCCGAAGAAATTCAAGAAACTCCGGAAGAAAGGATGGGGCGGCAGAGAAAACCCTCGGTCGATGTGGGTGGCTAGGAGCACGCACTCACCGTCACGGGGTTGAGGTTCGATCTCTCCCTCCGGAAGACGCGCAGCTTCGTGGGGAATGGCTCCCCCTTCGACCATGTCGTCAAGATCGTCTTGCCGGAGCACCGAGGGCATCCAGTCGCCCTGGATCCAACCTTTGGGCAGAGCGGTCCTGGAGGAGGATCCGCCCCGAGCAGATCTCTTCCCTTTCCCCGCCGCCGCCGCCTTCTTCGCACGCTCCAAAGCGGTGGTCTTGCCCTTCACCATCGTCGCCGGAGAGATCTCGCACGGGCTCGCGGCGCTAGGGTGAGAGCGGAGGTAGCAGAGAGGCTGGCAAAGGGAGAGAGGAAGAAGGAAGGAGAAGAGAGCACACGGCTTGGAAACCCCGAGCCGGCAACTTATAAGGGGCCGCTCCCGAGTGGCTGACCGGTAGGCCCAGGCCATCCAGTCAAATCCCGCAACAGACGCGCGCGCAGTACGTGGCGAAAAAGGCGACACGGAGATCGAGGAACTTCCGCTTTATCGCTCCCGATTACTGCGGCGGCTCCCGTCCCGCGCGCTTCCCAAAATCCAAATCCCGCGACATCCGCGGGCCGCAGAACAGCTTGCTAAAAAACAGAAGACCCCGATCGCGCCGGCACTCGGTATGGCACAAACAAAGAAATTCACTCGACAGAAGGCCTGGAATGGATCAAGGCGACTGAAAAAGGTTGGCAACGTCATCCGTGACAATTGCCCCGAAACGAGGCGCTCACATAGCCCGAAGAACCAGTCAGAAAGATCTCCAACTCTTTCCCCACTCTAACCTCGATCCATTCGGGGGCTAATGATGAAGACATGTACCTAGGGTAGGGACACGGACCTGACCGAAGGGTCCTACTCTAGGACACCCCTGGGAGAAATCACCTTTCAATCGACTTGAAGGCATCCCACTCGACAGTTTCAAGACACTCGACCAAGAAGCTACCACTCGACCATGAAGCTATTCACTCGACTGCCAGGAGATCTACAGTCACTCCGTAGGCAAACGGTCAGCTGTTAAGTAGTCTTCATGGTCATTACAACACTTTATTAGAGGCGTTACCAGTAACGCCCCATCTTAAATGTACTTTAAAACCCTGCATTACTGAGGGCGGGAGGGGGTCGGCGAACTCTATATAAGCCACCCCCCTCCTCAGTAGGAAGGGTTCGCACCCCTGTAATCCATACACGCATAATCCAGTCGACCGCCTCCGGGCTCCGAGACGTAGGGCTATTACTTCCTCCGAGAAGGGCATGAACTCGTAAACCTCGCATGTAACAACTTCCCAATAGCTAGGATCTAGCCTCTCCATACTCACCCCCCTACATCACTGTCAGAGTTAGAACCACGACAGGACATGAAGGAGATGTTCGAGGACTGGGTGAAGAAGTACAACAAGAGATACCGGGACGAGGAAGAGAAGGCTATGCGGTTCCAGATGTTCAAGGACACCGTCGACAAGCTCCCGCGCCGCCCAGACGGAATACACTATTTAGCAGACTGGACAGATAAGGAGATCCGGAGGTTTAAGGCCTATCCGGACGGAATTCAACACGAAGAGTACGCAAAGTTCTGCAGGAATTTCTTGGCCAAGGAGAGCCACTGATGCTGAGGCCAGATGTGAAGCAGCAGCGCGCAACACCCGGCCGACTCGAGTCTCTGCCTAGAATGGTGTCTGCAGGTTGGTTGATAATGTCTGGTGCAAGTCAGGTGGCTGCAGGTGTACCTAGAATTAAGTAGCTTGGCAACTGGTTTAAGTAGTTTGCTTCTATGTTAAACTGAGCCAGTTGTTTGCATCCAGATTTAGCCAATAAAGTGCGACAGATAGATTACAGATATCAGATGGCAATGTACCGCTCAACTTATTTGTACTCAAGTTCGTACCATAAGATTTGATAGATTAAACACTGTTGCTGGAACTCTACCCTGTAGGCTATTCTAACCGAGATATACCCCCTGCAAATATGACAATTTCTGAGCTCTCCGAGAATGTTTACATGGTGTTGATTGTGTGCAAGTAATTAATGTCTCTTCTAAGGAAATGATGTTTCCGAATGTTGGTGGGATGTCTCAGGTGAGGCTATTAATGGAAAGGTCGATTCTTATCAAATTGGAGAGGGAACCTATATTTCGGGGAATCAAATCTACAAGCATGATAGCCTAAAGGTCTACCGCCAAGAGTTCGGGACAATTTGTAAGTGCATTCGGAATTTTCACCTACAATAAGTTGCCCTCTAGATAAAGGATCTACAATCTTCTAAGACAATTGAGAGGGGGCAATTTCGCTAGAGAAGAGATTGCGGATAAAGGATCTGCAGCCGCAAGCCGAGGCCCGTCGCCGTACGCTGGTGGCGTAGAATTGAGAGGCCGTGGCAGCACCGGAGGATACGGCGACGTGGTCGTCGACGTGATGTGGTTCGTGCTCAAGTGGGCCAACGACGCCTACGCCGCCGCCGGCAGGCGCACGGTGTAATGAAATTGAAGCCGGCCAGCGTACGTCCTAGCTGCATCGGTCCTGCTCTCCGGTAGCCTGGTCCGTCCCAGGAGAAAATAATAACGGTGCACGTGCTGGCCTCCTTGAGTGATTGTTCCCTTGGACAATACAGCACGCTCTCGTTCTCATTTCCAGCTTTTTTATCCTCCCGGCGTCGTTGCCACTTTTATTTTTTTGCGAAAAACCATCGTTGTTCATGGTTTAATTTAAAAAAAAATCTCACTCTAGTAACATGTCTTCCCGATGATGTGCATCCTCTGTATCATTTTTCTTTGAACGCCGATATCCACCACACGTGTGGCATAATAGCCATTCGCCCACACACCGTGTGTGGCATGAACAGGGGCAGCCCACGCGGATTGTGTGTGGGTGAACAGTAGAATTGCTCATACGTGTGGATGCAGCTACTTTGTGCCACACGCCCAACAAGTACTACTCATCCCCACCTCGCCGTGTGGCACGAAGCAAATATGCCCACACGTCCTGGCGCAGCTACAATAGATAATCGCGGGATGACGATTTAGTTGCCATTCGGGGATGGTAGATGTAGTTATCCGGGATGGCAAATATGGTTGTAGAAGCATGTCAACTACTCTCTCTGTTTTGGTTAACTATAGTTGCCGTGTCTAATTTATGTGTAGCTGCCGCATGTAAACATAGTTGTCGTGTGTAATTAACTACTTGCCACATATAATCAAACAATAGTTGTCATGTGTGTTTACCTAGTTGCCACGTGTGGTTAATCACAGTTGCCATGTATGTTTACCTGATTGACATGTAAGCACAACTGCAGTTGCCGTCTAGCAAACGAATCATAGTGGACATGCGTGTTTACCTAGTTGCCATGTACGACTGCAGTTGCCATCCAACAACATATGACTGTCGTGTGGGTGAAAAGCAGTTCGCCCACACGCGTGGACTAGATGGTGGCTGTATGGACAAAAACTAGTTCGCTGACACAGCACAGATGGCAACCGCATGCTGTTGGCGTGTGGGCAACCTCTCTAATGCCCACACACCGACCTTGTCCTACGTGCCACGTGAAAACTGCCTCGCTGTGTCAAGATTCGTGCAAACTTAACTGGACGATGATTCAGACGTGTGGGCGAGTTGCAATGTTACCACACGTGTGGGCATTAGTGTTTTCGTTTTCTTTTAGAAGAAACTTGGGTATTTTATTTTTTATTCAACATTCAACAAGTTTGGGATACAAATGATATCTGGTAACGACCCTAGCCACAAATAACGTCTGATAGCAAGTGTGGACGCTGCTTTAACTAAAGAGTGAGCTTTAGAATTTGATTCCTGTGGTTCAAAAAGGAAGCTTGACTCTACCGCAGCACATTTTTTGACCATCTTACAACGGTGTGCAAAGGAGGGGGGGGGGGGGTAGGGTAAGTCTGCATATTATCCGTAACAAGTCCGATGCTCGGCGATGCTCTTGATTGCCTGTGCATGACGGGTTGCTACATGGTGGGAGATAGCAGCGAGTGAGCCGAGGCAAGGGGAGATGCAGTTGCGGAGACAGGGAGACCAGTAGGGGGCCCTGCCCCCTAGCACGCTCTCGTTCTCATTTCCAGCTCTTTTATCCTCCTGGCGTCGTTGCCACTTTTATTTTTTTGCGAAAAACCATCGTTGTTCATGGTTTAATTTAAAAAAAAATCTCACTCTAGTAACATGTCTTCCTGATGATGTGCATCCTCTGTATCATTTTTCTTTGGACGCCGATATCCACCACACGTGTGGCATAATAGCCATTCGCCCACACACCGTGTGTGGCATGAGCAGGGGCAGCCCACGCGGATTGTGTATGGGTGAACAGTAGAATTGCTCATACGTGTGGGTGCAGCTACTTTGTGCCACACGCCCAACAAGTACTACTCATCCCCACCTCGCGCGTGTGGCACGAAGCAAATATGCCCACACGTCCTGGCGCAGCTACAATAGATAACCGCGGGATGACGATTTAGTTGCCATTCAGGAATGGTAGATGTAGTTATCCGGGATGGCAAATATGGTTGTAGAAGCATGTCAACTACTCTCTCTGTTTTGGTTAACTATAGTTGCCATGTCTAATTTATGTGTAGCTGCCACGTGTAAACATAGTTGTCGTGTGTAATTAACTACTTGCCACGTATAATCAAACAATAGTTGTCATGTGTGTTTACCTAGTTGCCACGTGTGGTTAATCACAGTTGCCATGTATGTTTACCTAATTGACATGTAAGCACAATGCAGTTGCCGTCTAGCAAACGAATCATAGTTGACATGCGTGTTTACCTAGTTGCCATGTACGACTGCAGTTGCCATCCAACAACATATGACTGTCGTGTGGGTGAAAAGCAGTTCGCCCACACGCGTGGACTAGATGGTGGCTATATGGACAAAAACTAGTTCGCTCACACAGCGCAGATGGCAACCGCGTGCTGTTGGCGTGTGGGCAACCTCTCCAATGCCCACACACCGACCTTGTCCTACGTGCCACGTGAAAACTGCCTCGGTGTGTCAAGATTCGTGCAAACTTAACTGGACGATGATTCAGACGTGTGGGCGAGTTGCAATGTTGCCACACGTGTGGGCGTTAGTGTTTTCGTTTTCTTTTAGGTGAAACTTGGGTATTTTATTTTTTATTCAACATTCAACAAGTTGGGGATACAAATGATATCTGGTAACGACCCTAGCCACAAATAACGTCCGATAGCAAGTGTGGACGCTGCTTTAACTAAAGAGTGAGCTTTAGAATTTGATTCCTGTGGTTCAAAAAGGAAGCTTGACTCTACCGCAGCACATTTTTTAACCATCTTACAACGGTGTGCAAAGGAGGGGGGGGGGGGGGGGGGGGGGGGTGTAGGGTAAGTCAGCATATTATCCGTAACAAGTCCGATGCTCGGCGATGCTCTTGATTGCCCGTGCATGACGAGTTGCTACATGGTGGGAGATAGCAGCGAGTGAGCCGAGGCAAGGGGAGATGCAGTTGCGGAGACAGGGAGACCAGTAGGGGGCCCTGCCCCCTAGCACGCTCTCGTTCTCATTTCCAGCTCTTTTATCCTCCCGGCGTCGTTGCCACTTTTGGTAGCTCGGTCGCTGTTGGTAGCATTAGCCCATGAAGCTATGAAATAATGCAAAAATATATTATTGGATTGATGACGCTGTTGCGGTGTGGCTACTCCATGGCGTTGCGAGCGGCCATGGCGTTGTTGAATCCCTTCTGTGTCACCATTGTCACAAACCCGAACCCTCGTGATCGTCCACGCTTGTCGTACACGACTCTTGCATGGGCCACCTTCCCGTGCTTGCTGAACATGTCTCGCAGCCGGGAGCTATCCACCTTCGGGGACAAATCACCAACGTAGATCGTCAGTTGTTGCGGTTGTGACTGAGTGGTGCCGTCGTTGCAGGTCGTTGGGGTTCCTCACCGGCCCCGAGTCATCGGCGGCGCACAAAAGACAGGTATCTGGGGATCGGGTAGGAACCACATGCACCTCGCGTCGGTCCATCCGGTCGGCAGTGTCTCCATCAACGTGGCGGCGCCGTCCTTGAAGCTATACCTATCCACGCTACATGACTCTGGTAGACAAGAACATCTGGCGTGGCCTGCCGTGTTGTCAACAACAAAGTAGGCGGTGCCACCGCTCAGCTCCCCACCGAAGCACACGGCATCCACAAGGAAGCTGCCCGTGAAACCCAAGAAGAGGACAGCGTCATGGAAGTCTGATTCGTCATCCCACACCCACTCCACCACCCGCTCCTCCTCCCCCTCGCCGCCGTTCCGCGGACACAGCTGGTGCAGCGACACCGACAAGTCGGTGCCGCTGTCCTCTTGAAGAACACAGGCCAAGAGCAGGTTGCCTCCAGATTCAAGGATGTAGCTGCACCGGCATACCTTTCCGGGCTCATCCGGCAGCACCGCTTGCACTTTGTTGGTGATTACATTGATGTAGAGGCCGGGATCATTATTTTGGTTACTGAATGTGGCATTTTTACCCGGGGGGCGGTAAACATGGTTACGACGGTTACGACAAAATTTCAAGCAAATTTCAAACGAAATTTATGATTCAATTATGATTTTTTTTCAAAATAGATATAGATAGCACCTAAACTTATATTAGTTCAAGAAAAAAGTGCAAGAAGGAGAACTCAAACCAGCTATCTTTTGAACATGTAAATAGACTGTTAGCACCACGCCCGAACTAACTATGTTGAAATAATTGAGATGCTGCCGTACTTTACTGTACATTGAGAGTTTAATTTCAAAATATTCAAAAAAATTTATTTTTTGCTCGAAATGTATATTTACCAAGGGGCAAGGAAATACGCGGTAATCATGGTAAATCTTGAAATTTTGAGCGGTAACCAAAACCCTGGCCGGGATAGATTTGATCCAGCGCGGCTAGAGGACGTGGCAGCTGGCCAAGCCCACGCACACGATGTAGCCACAGTAATACACAGCGGCGCAGCAGCGGTTGGTGCCGAGGTTTGACGTCACGTGCAGCCATTCGTCATGGTCCGGGCGCAGGAAGGACGCCCGGAATCTGCTACGTGGATTATTACCTTGCTCTGGCCGGAAGTCGTACAAAAGGACGGCGCCGTCATCGGAGACGACGCGATGCTTGTGATCCAGCCACTTGCAGTCGAGACGCTCGCGGGGGAAGGGCATGGATTGGGCAGTCAGAGGGTTGACGAGGGAGAGGTCGGCGCTGAGCAGCCACGCTGCAGTGCCGTCGGCGCGGCCGACCCTCGTGTCCCGGATGCAGACACTACCAGAACAGGGCTCGATGCCGACGGCCGCAAGTATGCTGACGGCTACCGTCGGCCTAATCCAGACTATGCCGACAGCTGGCCCCAGGCCGTCGGCGTACAACAGCCGTCGGGCTATCCCAGTGTACGCAGACGGCCCTCGTCGGCAAAGAATGGCCGTCGGCATAGACGAATCTATGCCTACAGCTGCCGTCGGCATATACCGGCTGTCGGCATAGCTGCAGGCCCGGCGACCATGCCCTTGACAGGCGGCTAATGGCGTCAGATCTATGCCGACGGCTGGGACGGGTGGCCGTCGGCATAGATATGAACGCCACGTCATCGATCCAAGGCGCACCGACCAAGGCCTATGCCGACGGCTGCCGTCGGCATAGATGCCACGTCATCGATCCGCACCGCGGCGTCCATCTGACCTGGCCACAACTATGCCGACGCATACATATATTTTTTCCTTTTTTTCATAGCTATATTTTATGTTTTCTTACATATTATTATCTGACTAACTTACATATAGCATGTGTTAATATAAGCATACATACATTATTTTCGGTTTATACGGAGGGGTGTGAGCCCCCTCACGGACGGCACCGCCGCCGGCCGGCACCTGGAGTGGGGAACTGTCGCATCGGGTCTATAGGAAGGGGACTTTGCTCCCAAGTGTATATATATCGGATGACCTACCACAACCGGGTGGTGTTGTGGCATGTCCGAAGAGGCGGCATGCCTCTCCGGGACGTGGCCCCCCTCACGGACAGCGCCGCAGCCGGCACCTGGAGGGGGGAAACGGACGCGTCAGGTCTACACGGAGGGGATGTAGCCGGTTTGGCCCGGATGTTGCTCCCAGGTGTCCCTCTGTGCTGACCTGACACAACCCGGTGGAGAGGCCCATTGGTCAAAGCCCGTCCGTGGGAAGTCAAAGGGCTAGATCTCGTGGTCAACCGCTCCAGGGTTAGGCGGGACGGGGCCCTGGGGGGGTAGCAATGCCACTGGAGCGTCGCACCGGCCCCTCATACATGCGGGGTGGTGTGGTGGCATGTCCGAAGAGGCGGCACACGTCTCCGAGGTGTGCCCCCCTCTCACGGACGGCGCCGCCGCCGGCACCTGGAGGAGGGAAACGGACGCGTCGGGTCTACACAGAGGGGATCCTGTTGTGGGTCTGGCCCGGATGTTGCTCCAAAGTGTTCCTATGGGCTGACCTAACACAACCGGGTGGGGAGGTCCACTGGTCAAAGCCCGTCCGTGCAAAGTCAAAGGGCTAGATCCCGTGGTCAAACACTACAGGGTTAGGCGGGACGGGGGCCCTGGGGGTAGCAATGCCACCGGAGCGTCGCACCGGGCCCTCATACATGCGGGGTGGTGTGGTGGCATGTCCGAAGAGGCCGCACACGTCTCCGGGGTGTGCCCCCCTCACGGACGGCGCCGCCGCCAGCACCTGGAGGGGGAAAAGGACGCGTCGGGTCTACACGGAGGGGATCTTGCTGTGGGTCTGGCCCAGATGTTGCTCCAAAGTGTTCCTATGGGCTGACCTAATACAACCGGGTGGGGAGGTCCGCTGGTCAAAGCCCGTCCGTGCAGAGTCAAAGGGCTAGATCCCTTGTCAAACGCTACAGGGTTAGGCGGGACGGGGGCCCTGGGGGTAGCAATGCCACCGGAGCGTCGCATCGGGCCCTCATACATGCGGGATGGTGTGATGGCATGTCCGAAGAGGCGGCACGCGTCTCCGGGGCATGCCCCCCCTCACGGACGGCGATGACACGGTAGTAGACGTTCTGCGGTAACGATGCGGCGTGAATATTATTAAATACTCGGAGCGCGATAAAATCATGAGTTTTTTTGCACGACGTGGGCACATGTGCTATAGGAATGATGGTATTTTTTTCATAATTTTTGGTGATGGAGAAGTATCCGAAAAATTCCCTCTACGCGGATTGCCCTTCGCGCGTCTACGGGTGTGGCCGGCGGCCTCCGGGGGCTAGCATGCCGCCAAATCTTGCGTAGGCGGCCTCTCACCAGTCTAGAAGTGTTGTGGCGGTTGCAAACGCCCGACACGCGTGTCCGAGGTGTGCCCCCCCTCACGGACGGCGCCGCCACCGGCACCTGGAGGGGGGAAACGGATGCGTCAGGTCTACACGGAGGGGATCTTGCTATGGGTCTGGCCCGGTTGTTGCTCCAAAGTGTTTCTATGGGCTGACCTAACAAAACCGGGTGGAGAGGTCCACTGGTCAAAGCCCGTCCGTGCAAAGTCAAAGGGCTAGATCCCGTGGTCAAACGCTACAGGGTTAGGCGGGACTGGGCCCTGGGGGGTAGCAATGCCACCGGAGCGTCGCACCGGGCCCTCATACATGCGGGGTGGTGTGGTGGCATGTCCGAAGAGGCGGCACGCGTCTTCGGGGTGTGGCCCCCCTCACGAACGGCGCCGCCGCTGGCATCCGGAGGGGGGAAACGGACACGTCCGCTCTACATGGAGGGGATGTAGCTGTGGGTTTGGCCCGGATGTTGCTCCCAGGTGTCTGGGAGCGCCAACCATCTCCCTCCGACGGATTTGGATCCGCCGCCGCCCCCCCCCCCCCCCCCCCCCCCCCCCCCCCCCCCCCCCCCCCCGACCAACTAAGCTCCAAATCGAGCACGCAAGGCGGTGGCCATGGCGCTCCCGGACCCGCGACCAGGCCACGGCCTCGGCGGACGAAGCTACTCGAGTTCGGCGCCTCCCCTCCCCTCCCCTCTGTGTGGTTCCAGGAGAGGAGAGGGCCGAGCGGTTAAAAGAATTAAAAAATCTATATGAAATAATAATACATAAAAACATAAAATGGAAAAATATTACTATAAAAAAATTAAAAAACCTATATGAAATACAAAAGGAAAAATATAACTATAAGAAAATATTAAAAAATATATATGCCTACGGCTAAGCCGTTGGCATAGGTGCCACGTGGCATCGTCAGCTATGCCGACGGACTTCGCCTTATCCACTCACGGGCTCGCCCCCTCCACCCATTCCCCATCGCGCCCCTGACTCCCCACCCGCCACGCTGCGCCGCCGCTCCACCCTGACCCACGCCGCCGCCGCCACGCTCTCCGCCCACCTCCTTGCGCCGCCGCCATCAGCCTCGCCACCCGGACCCGCGTCGCCGTCGTGACCCTCTCCGCCCCTCCTCGTGCCGCGCCCCTCTCCTCCCTACTCACGTCGCGCCGCCACCCCGACCCAGCTTCGCCGCCGCCTCCAGCCCGCCCCCTCACCCCACCGCCCCCTGCTCGCGCCGCGCCCCTCTCCGCACCCTCCTCGCGCCGCGCCGCCCCAGCCAGGCCGCCCCGAGTCCGCCTCCCTCCTGCTCGGGCCTCGGCCCTCGCCGTGCCGGCCGGGGCTCGGAGCCCTCCTCCGGCGACCCTTGCAGCGGTGGCCCCGCCGCCCGTCCCGGCCCCTGCCCCGGCGACCCCTACAGCGGTGAGATGGATGCATGGATGAATTTTTTTGCATTATGTTACTAGTTGTTATGTGCATGGATGCATGGATGAAATTTGTGATAGTTGTTATGTTACTAGTTGTTAAATGAATTAATGAATATTGGTAGATGGATGGATTGATGAATGTTGTTATGTTTTGTTAGATGAATTTGTGATAGATGGATGGATTAATGAATTTGTAAGATGGATTTGTGATAGATGGATGGATGAAATTTTGTTAGATGGATGGATTGATGAATATTTGTAAGTTTTGTGTTTGGTCATGTTGTTTCATATGATACGTTATTTGTCATGTTTAGTGTTAGGTCATGTTGTTCCATAGGACACTTAAATAAAGCTTTTTTTTGCAATTTGAGATGTTGTTTCATGTTGGTTCATAATATAGTGTCAATGCTTTATGTGATATGTGATGACCTAATTTTTTTTCACTCGGTGTAATTAACAGGATTTGTGGTGTTCCATCTTCGTGGAGTGATCGTCGACGTTGGAGGTGTTGGTCCACGATCGTCCCTCTCCTTCGATCGACTACATCGGAGGGTGAGCAGCAATTCCATGACCTCGTCCACTTTTTTTTCCATGTCACTAGATTAAATTTTCACATCAAGTCGCGTAACCTAGGTCTCCCGTCTGAAAGGGTTGCATCGATAAATATGCATTCAATTGCATATTTATCACCGCAGCTCTTTCGGATTGTCCAGCGCTTTCCACGGACAGCCCGAGGATGTGTAGATTGGGTACGTTGTTCATGCTCTACCCCGTTCCGAGACAAGATTTCGGCGGCGCCTCCCTGTTGTTCTCCGGATGCACATTCTCTCGGCATTTTGCCGAGACGTGTATTTGGAGAACAGCGGGGAGGTGCTGCCGAAATTTTGTCTCGGAATAGGGTAGAGCATGGACAACGTACTCAATCTACACATTCTCGGGTGGGATTAGGACCCATCTTTACCTATTAGAGATGTAGGTGGATTAAATGTCGATTCTCGTCAACCTTGTAAAAAATAAAATATTGATGTGAGTAATTTAAATGAATTCTTAATTTTGTTGTGTGGCTTCCAATAAAGCTCATCAGTTGCATTATGAGGTGCGCTGGGTTGCCGTCTCGCAGTACTACCACTACTACCTGCACCAAAAGATGACCAAAACTCAAGCGAAGAAGCTACGACTTACCTTGAATAGGGAGCAGTTCATGATGGTAACTATTACTAACTTTTCATTGTTTCAAGCAGTCAACTATATGTTTCGTGCTCACATGTCATGCTTCCAAAATTTGCATAGGTTGTTCCTCGTTGGTGCTATGGAAGGCATGACGGATGGGCGAGTTTGGTGGATAGGTGGCTCGGCGCCGATGCAGAGTTTGCTGCCAAGAGCATCAAGGCCCGGGCTAACCGTGGAGCCGACGGGACACACGGCCAAGGAAACAGGAACCACTGGGGCTTCAAGGCCATGAAGGTATATCTATGTGCATGATGCATTTTTGTTCTTCTTTACCGTCATGTTCTTATGTATGGCTAACTTCTATTTGACATTGTAGGAGGACAAGTTGAAGAGGCCGCTCTCAGACATGGAGTCGTGGAAGCTGGCCCGCGAGTGGAGTCATCGCAAGGAGGGCGAGAGCCAGTACTACGACAAGACCGAGGAGCACCTGGGGTCTTACATTCATCACTATCAGGAGTTGCATCCGGATTTTCCTGTTGCTGAGGTCGCCCAGTCTCAGATCGACGACACGGTGGTGGTGGCCATCCAGGGGAAGAAGAATGGCCGGTATCCGTGTTTCGACGGCTTGCTCACTCCTTCGATCTCGTACACACAGCTTCGGGCTACCAACCCGAGCCAGTTAGAGAGTACGGGGCGTTCACAGACTCCCTTAGCCCGCCAGCATGCTGTAAGTACTTCCTCTTTATCTTTTTCTATCTAGCATTCTCAGTTTATTTTCAGCATTGCTCACTTAGAAACAACCTAAATTATGTAGGCATATAAGGAGTTTGTCGAGCATAGGAATCTCGAGGTGCGGGAGTACTTGAAACGAGTGAAGGCAAACGATGATTACAACCGTCAGATGATGACGGTTAGTTTTGCCCTCTTAAAACCAAGCTAAATTTTTGCACTTTCATTCCTTCTGATCTTCTAGTTTGCTTGTTTAACTAACATTCAGGCTATGTTGGCGTCTTGGAGTAACCGCACGGATCCACCACAAATGGGACCCCCACCACCACCTGCGGGAGAACCCCCACACGTGCCCATGTTCGATGAATGGGTGGCACTAGGCAGTGATGGTCCGGTTAGTACATTTGCCTAACTACTGGCAAACTAGTTCTCGTTCATTCAACACTATCATATCATATTTACCGTTAGAATCTTTTCTGAAACATGTAGGGGACCGGTGGCTCGACTCCTGCTCCGCCGACCCCAGTCACTCCGATCTGGCAGAGTGGTGGTGGTCGCGATGGCGGTTTTGGCGGAGGTGGTGGTGGTTTTGGCGGAGGTGGTGGTGGTTTTGGCGGAGGTGGTGGTGGTTTTGGCGGAGGTGGTGGTTTTGGCGGAGGTGGTCTTGCTTGATGATTCCGTGCATGTGGCCGTCGTGCCATGCCTTTCATATTCCTACTTTTATGATGTTTCATGTCTTGCACTACTTTTATGTTCATGAACTTCCGTCGGTGATGATCTTTAGATGATGTGATGAACTTGAGTATGTTTAGATGATGATGGTGAACTTGAGTATGTTTAGATGAACTTGAGTATGTTTAGATGATGAACTGTCATATTTCTGCATAATTTCATATTGTTCTGCTTTGAAATGCTGTCAAATGAATTGAAAAAGAGAAAACAGGGGAAAAAACTATGCCTACGGCAAAGCCGTTGGCATATATAAGCCCAGGAGTTACCAGGGCTCGCCACGTGGCATATCTATGTCGACGGCTTTGCCGTAGGCATAGATGGAAATCTATGCCGATGGCTTTGCCGTAGGCATAGCCCTGCTGCCAGGAGGAACCAGGAAACGACACGTGGCAGAGCTATGCCTATGGCAAAGCCGTCGGCATAGATTCATCTATGCCTACGACTTTGCCGTAGGCATAGCCCTGCCACCAGGAGTACCATGGGTTGCCACGTGGCAGAGATATGCCGACGGCAAAGCCGTTGGCATACCTCTGCCATGTGGCGTTGCATGATTCGTCAGTGCTTTTGACGGCGCCGTCCGTTGCCGTCAGACGAAAAACACTGCCGACAGCTAAACTATGCCGACGGCTGACGCCAGGCCGTCGGCATAGGCCCCTATGCCGACGGTCTGACAAGACTACGCTGACGACATCTACGCCGACGGGTCTATGCCGACGGCAACCGTAGGCATAGATCTATGCCGACGGCCCGTGGCCGTAGGCATAGACCGCGAGTCCGATAGTGAGACGCTGGGCGCGCTGTAGCTCGCCTTGGAGAAGACGCAGCGGCACCGTTTGTCCTTCAGGGAGACGGAGTCGTCGATGGCGGACAGCGCGACAAGCCACGTCAGGAGGCCCCTTTTATTTTCAGGAGTGTTGCACCATGATCTGCAGACGGCGTCGGACGCGGTGTGGAGACCGCCGGAGATGTCGCGGAGCAGATCGGCCGGGAGATCCGCCCACTGGCCGGAGGGCGTTGCTAATTCCATGGTGCGCCTGCAATCATTCGTCGATGTAGAGATTGACGCGTCGATTGTCATGTCCATGAAGAAGAAGAAAACCTTTGGGGCTCAATCGGTTCCGACTCTTTCTCTATGTCATCCGTGCGTGGGTTTGTGTAATTTGTCCACGAACGAGAAGAAAACAACTTATTCTGTTGTAGTACGAGCGTGCGCCAGCTCAAAAAAAATGTAACAGATCGGCCGGCTTCTTGTAGATCAAGGAATATCTTCCGCGATCTCCCTCTGTAATCTCTATTTTCCCTTCTTTCTTTTCGGAAACATCGATTACAACATGGACATGATACACAGACTCACACCAATAAACACGTGCTCACACAGGAAACCCTAGAATCGAATCTAGGCGAGAGGCGGCGGTGGAGACGAGCGAAAAGGAAACTTATCGAGGAGATCGAAGGCAAAGGAAGAGGCGATTGATCATGTCCCTCCGGCAGGCCGTCGGTTTCCTTCACACACGGAAGATGAGGTTCTCGCCGCCACTAACGACGGCTCCTGCTGCACGATGTATCCATTCCTTGAGGGATCTCCCCTTGGCTGACGGCCGTCGTGGAGCTGCTGGTGTGGCCGCGGCCGTGGCTGCGTTGTTGGCTGGTGGTGGAGCCTTGGCCTTTCATCAGTACAAGAAAGGCAAGGAAGAGGAGGACATGAAGGAGATGTTCGAGGACTGGGTGAAGAAGTACAACAAGAGATACTGGGACGAGGAAGAGAAGGCCATGCGGTTCCAGATGTTCAAGGACACCGTCGACAAGCTCCCGCGCCGCCCAGAGGGAATACACTATTTAGCAGACCGGACAGATAAGGAGATCCGGAGGTTTAAGGCCTATCCGGACGGAATTCAACACGAAGAGTACGCAAAGTTCTGCAGGGATCTCTTGGCCAAGGAGGAGAGCCACTGATGCTGAGGCCAGATGTGAAGCACCCAGCCAACTCGAAGTCTCGAATCTCTGGCCTAGAATGGTTGGTGTCTGGTGTTGGTTGATAATGTCTGGTGCAAGTCAGGTGGCTGGTGTAGCTAGAATTTAAGTAGCTTGGCAACTGGTTTAAGTTTGCTGCTATGTTGATCTGAACCATGCATGTGTGTCTGGTGTAGTAAAATTAAGTAGCTTGCACACTGCTTTAAGTTTGCTGGTATGTTAACCTCAACCATGCATGTGATGGAACTAAACAAACAATATTATGTGCTCAAAAACACCTACGCACACAGACCGGGTCAGAGTTGCCGAGCTTCAAGATTGGCAAAGTCACCATGTGCACCTTGTTGTCGCGTCACCTTCCACTCGACTAAGCACTACAGAAAAAACATATGTTGCCTTGTGTTTCTTGATAAGCCAAAACTCTGCTTCTAGGGCTCTAAGCTGAGTGCACTTGTAGAGCAAACAGCAACCTTGACTTGGCCAGCCATGTCAGCGTAGCTGCGCTACCAATAATCAAAATGATTTATTGGATAGCTAGATCAAGCTTCCATAACTTTCACAGATTACCGATGGAGTACCGTATTAGTCCAACAAAGGTGTTTCCTCCAAGATCTAAAATCTCGTTGGAGTTATCCCGGACAAGTTGTTTGCATCCAAATTTAGCCAATGAAGTAAGACAGATAGATTACTGATATCGGATGGCAATGTGCGGCTCAGCTTATTTGTACTCAAGTTCGTTACCATAAGATTTGATAGATTAAACAATGTTACTGGAACTCTAGCCTATAGCCTATTGTAACTGAGATATACCCTCTATAAATACGACAATTTTCCGAGCTCTCCGAGAATGTTTACATGGTGTTGATTGTGTGCAAGTAATGTCTCTTCCAAGGAAATGGTGTTTGCAGAGTAATTGACAAAAAACTACCACATTTCACGTATCCATCCCACAGAACTACTATATTTTGAAAACTGACCGAAAACTCCAAATTAATACTAATTTTGTGACAAAAAACTACCAAGTTGAGTTGATGACCGTTTTTATGATTTTAAACCTGTTTATGACATGTGGGACCGGTAGCAAAGTCAACTCTATTTATTTTGACCGTGAAGTTAACCGTTATGATAAATGGGACCCACACGTCATCATCAACCTTGTTCTTCCTCCCCTCCTTCTCTGTTTGACATTTCAACAAGCACCTTATGTGCATCGGGCAGCACCACTGTGCCGACGCGTCGACGCCGGTGAGCAGCGGCAGCATGTGGCACCGGCGACCTTCTTATATTCCCACACTTTGTTGAATTCTATTTAAGTATCTTAGGGTGAATTTATTGAAAAATAATTTTAACCACAAAATAAAACTATTAATTTATCATGGTAGATGTGAAGCACCCAGCCAACTCGAGTCTCTGCCTTGAATGGTGTCTGGTTGGCAGTGGCGGAGCTATGTGTGCTCATGGGGGTGTTGTGGCCCCCCCAACCTAAGCAAAAAGTGTGAAGGA
Organism: Triticum urartu; assembly: GCF_003073215.2. Classification (NCBI taxonomy): domain Eukaryota; kingdom Viridiplantae; phylum Streptophyta; class Magnoliopsida; order Poales; family Poaceae; genus Triticum; species Triticum urartu. Next base: position 648,139,394 of record NC_053028.1, on the reverse strand, counting down.
ATTTTTTAGAGGGTTTAGATGAGTATAAATTTAGTATTTGGCCCCCTCAGGTCTGCCAGTTTTACCATTTGCCCCCCCCTAGACTTTCTTCCTAGCTCCGCCAGTGCTGGTTGGTTCATACTATTTGGCGCAAGCCAGGTGGCTGTAGCTAAAATTAACTGGTTTAGTTTGCTGCTATGTTGATCTGAACCATGCATGTGTGGCTGGTGTAGTAAAATTAAGTAGCTTGCGCACCTGCTTTAAGTTTGCAACTAAACAAACAATATTTTATGCTCAAAAACACGTGCTCACACAGCGCCTGCTGAAGACCGGGTCAGAGTTGCGGAGCTTCAAGATTGGCAAAGTCACCATGTGCACCTTGCTGTTGCGTCACCTTCCACTCGAGTAAGCACTATAGAAAAAACATTTTTTTTCCTTGTGTTTCTTGATAAGCCGAGAGTATTTCATCGGCCGCTCTGCTTGTAGCGCTCAAAGCCGAGTGCACTTGTAGGGCCAGCCACGTCAGCGTAGCTTCGCTACCAACAATCAAAATGATTATTGGATAGCAAGATCAAGCTTCCATAACTTTGCCAAACTGCCGATAGAGTATGTTGTTGGTCCAACAAAGTTGTTTCCTCCAAGATCTAAAATGATTATTGGATAGCTAGATCAAGCTTCCATATCTTTAGGGCCACAACTCTCGATGGAGTTGTCCTGGACAAGTTGTTTGCACCCAAATTTAGCCGATTTAGTGCAAGAGATAGATTACCGATATCAGATGGCAATGCGTTGCTCGGCTTATTTGTACTCAACTTCGTTACCATAAGATTTGATAGATTAAACAATGTTGTTGGAACCCTACCCTATAGTCTATTCTAACCGAGATACACCCCCTGCAAATACAACAATTTCCCGAGCTCTCCGAGAATGGTTACATAGTGTTGATTGTGTGCAAGTAATGTCTCTTCTAAGGAAATGATGTTTCCGAAGGTTGGTGGGATGTTTCCGGTGAGGCTATTATTGGAAAGGTCGATTCCTATCAGATTGGAGAGGGAACCTATATTTCAGGGAATCGAATCCACTAGCATGTTAGCAGAGAGGTCTAGCGCGAAGAGTTCGGGACAATTTGTAAGCACATTCGAATGTTCCCCTGCAACAAGTTGCCCTCTAGAAAAAGGATCCACAATCTTCTAAGACAATTGAGAGGAGGCAATTTGGCTAGAGAAGCGATTGTCGGATAATTATTCGGGAACGTTAGGTTTCCAAGAGAGGTTGTGATTTAGCCTGTCAAGCTCATGTTGCCGTCCGGCAGCGTAACACGTCTTGGGTGCCTTGTGCTGCACTTGATGCCAGACCACATACAGTAGTGGGTGTTGTCACTTCAAGAGCGCAAGGCTCGTCTCGGATCTGGTGTGATGGCCCCTCTAAAACATCCCCAAGAGCACTAGAAGCACAAGCATGTCGAGATGCAGGGATAACCGATCACCCATTAGGTCTATGTTCCCTGCAAAAGGCCAGACATGCATTTTCAGCATAAGAAGCTTGATCAAATTACAGACCTACATTAGTGCATACAACATCACGTCTGCTCGGCAATGTTCAATACAAATAAAAAATAGCCCTACGTGTTGAAAATATGTGAAGAAAAAATAGCAAAACGACACATAAAGAGCAGGTCCACTGGGAGGGGAAGAAGATGAACAGTAGCCACGCGTTGGAGGAAGATGAGTAGTAAACCGTGAAAATATATCAACTGCTCCATAGAGCTTTTCCAGGCAACTTACGGATAGATGCACCCTGCCTTTTTTTTCAAGGATGGCAAGCGAAAATAGATGATTACTGGAGATACAACTACAAGGAATCAGGACGAAAGATGATAGCAAACCTCTGCTGGAGCCAACGGCAGGCCAAGCTTCTCTCCTTTGGTTTCCTCCGGTGGTGGTTTAGGGTTTGGCAGCTCTCTTGAACAAATCAACATTTGCTTCTGATAGGAACGCTTTGGTCCAGATATATATGATGCATCTCGACCAATGAGGCCAGTCACAGTTCAACGACATGAGTAGATAGATATAGGGCCTTGCTCGTGCTGCTTGGTTTGACTATCCTTGGTTTATTAGGTCTGATGTTTTAATCCAAGGTCATACTTCCATGCATTCTATCCTTATTGCCTTGCTTCAAATGGGACATCCTAATGGTTCTATCTCTAACATTCTTAATTTCTTATGGTGTCTTTGGAAGGCTAGAAATGATTTTCTTTTTGACAGGAAAAACGCTCTACCTCATCATGTGCACATTGCTACTATGGCCTTGTCCTCTGATTCTTATAAGGACTTGCCTCATTTCTCTAAGATGCAGGTGATGCCAAAAGTTCTTTGTCCTCCTGATCATCTTCCTACGCAGGGTCGAACTCTTAAATCGGATTTGCTCATTACGGGAACCAAAATATTTTCTGACGCTACTTTCAGAAGTTCAAAAGTTCCTGGTCTATTACAGGGAGCAGTTGCTACTGGAATAGGGGTCTATCTTGTTTTGCCTCCAGATCGTTTTGAAATCAATGTGCAAATTCAAGCATCAGCTCCTCCCACTACTTCTCCTCTACATGCAGAAGCTCTGGCTCTTTCTTTTGCAGCTCAAGTGGCTAATAAGCTCAATATTCTTCAGCCAACCTTTCTCATGGATTGCCTCTCTTTATCTTCGGTGGCTGCTATCGGCAAGATTGTGGAATCTACCACCCCTTGGAGCATCAGGAAGCCTTTGGCTGATTTCTTCAAGCATGCTAATAGCTTGCAACCTCGAGTGTTTCACATTTCTAGGGAAATTAATGGCATAGCACACAATGTAGCTCATCAGGTTCTTCATTCTAAGGTTGAACCTCAAGTTTGTTGCTTCGCTTCAGCTCATAGACATAGTTCCTGTCCTGTGGTGTCTCTTCTCTCAAATTTTCAGGTTCAGGAGTTTGTAATTCACGCTGTACACTGTTTCTGAGCTGAAATGAATTTGGCGCTTCGAGCGCCTTTTCTTGTTCAAAAAAAAAATAAAAAAATATAGGGCCTTTACCACTCAACTCAAGACGTACAGGTCATGCTTTTTCTCTCGCGACATATATCAAATTACAGCTCCATCAGACACTACACCAAGATCCCTCAAGAAGCTCCTTTATGACTGCTAACTACTCCGTATTACATAATTCAAAATTAGCTGATGTTACAACAGCAATGCACACGTTTCAACGAGTCGCAATGCTCACATGCTACAGTTGAACAACCCAAGTTAGTCATAGGGTTCATTGAGATCAGTAATGGACAATGTAATTAAGCTCTACAACAGGAGTCAGCCGAGTAAACATCAACTTCACTACTTTAGTTTTAACAAGGTCAAAACAGAAGGAATGTGGATTGTATTCTAGCGAGCATACAGCAAGCTTAGGATCCTAACGAGAGAGCGCCGGTCGCAAACAAGAGATTCCTCCGAGAAAACTGCGGTTAGGAGAAAACAGTTAGGTCTTGGTTTTCGCTGCACACAGTAACAACTGCCATATGTTAACTGATGAAAATGATGGATGGAAGGGGAACGGGTTTCTCACCCGCAAGTTATAAACAGGAGTCGATTTTGTAGGGAGAGCTTTCAGCAACCTCAGTCGGTTTGTAGAACCAGCTTGGCTGTTTCACAAAAAGTAAGAGATGTTTTACAGCTAGAGTAAGGCAACTAGCTAGAGTGGCATTTTGCAAGCAAGTCAACCAACTTACGTGTCGTCCATCTTCAGGGCCTTTGTGCTGGACGCAGCATCCCAGAGTTTAACGGTGCAATCAGCCGATCCAGATGCAAGCAATGCTCCCTCGCAGCTACAAAAACAAAGGGAGAATTGTTTACCTAAAATCATATGTAGCTAGACAGAACAGCACAGCATGGCTTGTCACTGAAAGTGAAAAACTGTACTCCCTCCGACCCATATTACTTTTCAAAACAGAAGAACTATCAGTGGTTTTCAATCTAATCCGCTGCAACATAATTCTACTGAAAACAGTGGACAAAACAACCAAGACATTTTTTTTACAGAATTTCTTTAAACAAGAGATCCTAAGAAAATCTACTGTGATCAACCAGCAAATTCATTACGGCCAAGTGCATAAGCCTGAACCATCGTCAATGTATATTCAAAAAAAAAACATACACGCGTTCAAGGTCCGTGGATGTGGCAATTTGAAGACAGAATTACACAACCATCCGTTAAATACTCTAAAAAGGGATGGCCAAAATGGTTGATCACGAGTATGAACTGAAGCAGCTGCTCAGCAAACTGATTACAGGCAGCAGACGGGAAAGGCCAGTTTGTCAAGCCCTACCATAAACTAATATTCTTTACACATATTTGGTATATCAGCTCTTGTTTGATTACCATCGCAACAAGGACACATGGGATACTAAGCAAGCAAAACAATGTATAATGATGATGATTACCTGAAAGCAAGCGACCACACACAAGAGTTGTGTCCCGCTAGTGGTGAAACACAGCAACCAGTAGAGAGATCCCACATCATGATGGTCCCATCTTCATCTCCAGAGGCCATGTATCGCCCATCAGGAGACATTGCCAGTGACAAGACCATACTCCTATGACCAATAAACATCCATATACATTCACCAGTTTGAACATCCCATAACCTTACAGTTTTGTCACTAGAACTGGTGGCAATGTAGTTACAGTTTACATGCCATTGCACACACTGTCAGATAAGTAGTTTGCAGAAGAAAACATCAGTCAGAACATGCAGGCTACCTATCAATTCTCAAATCACTACAAGTTCTGAGCTAGAAGCACACTTACATCAACATCAGCAAGATGCCCAGCCATTATCCGCAAAAGTTGGATTTTATCCATTGACCAGATTTGAGCAGTCCTGTCATGTGAGGCGCTGGCAAAATAATGTCCGACTGGACTAAACTGCCACAAAAGCATAAAACAAATGTCAACAAATACTACTCCCTCCGTTTCTAAATATAAGTCTTTGTAGAGATTCCACTATGGACTACATACGGAGCATAATAAGTGAATCTACACTCTAAAATGCATTTATATACATCCGTATGTGGTCCATAGTGAGATCTCTACAAAGACTTATATTTAGGAACGGAGGGAGTACAACGCACAATGATGTCATGAGGTTCAATAGAACATAATTAGAAAACTACGCGACACAAATGTCTGTACCAATCATAAGCAGTTGAAAAGAACATCAAGCCCAATGGACCTATTCCAAATCTCATCATCAGAAGTGTTCAAAATGAAGAACGATCCAGGAATATTTATCACAAGTATTTGCAGTTTTGCACTCCTCACACCCAAGATCAAGACTAAAATAATAGTAGTGCATGATCATTGTTTGTAACAATGAGACCAGTACTTCAAAAGAGTTTATTAAAAACTACTGAAATGAAGACACTATTAGAACTTCCGAAGAGTTTATTAAAAACTACTGATGTAAGGCATAGACATTGACTGTAACACCCCATGAAGAAATACTGAAAAATTAACTAAATAATCAAATGTTTTGGCCTGAACTAGGCAGTCAAGACACCCCATGAAGAAAGAACTCAAATGTTGTTTCCACGACAACGGCACAGAGAAAGGATTTGTTCACATACTTGGACATCCCAAACTGGGTAATTGTGTCCTTTGTAACAAACAAGATTGGCGTTCAGCTTGGTACTCCACAACCAAACTGTAACAAATATGAAAGAAAACAGACGAACTGTTAGTTTGATTAAATTAAATAAATGAACAAGGAAATGAATGGTACAAAATAAGCATAATGTAAGTGATGCTTTACTTGTTGAATCTGAAGATGATGACAGGAGAAAATCTCCAAATGGACTAAAGGCAGCGGAATAAACTGGTCCAGAATGACCTTGGAATAATGTATAAGGTCGTTTCCCCTCAGATGTTGATGACAAGTGTTCACCCTGCGAAGATCCATTCTCTCCTTGTGAAGTAGCTGAGAATCCAAATTTGCCTAATCAGCAAATACCATCAAGATAGAAATGAAGACCCTACTAGCTTAGGTTCCAGACAGGTTCCAGTCAAATACTGCAACGCCATTAAAATAATATAGCATGTCCAGCAAGTAGATCCAGAAGCCATTTTTTGTATGTTGAGACATGCATCAATGCTGCAACACCACCTTAAACTTCTAGGTCATAACTTAAACTGAATGAAATAAACTAGAATCTTTAGAACAAAAGGCTACCATGGCCAAATCAGGTGCGCAGTTACAGGAGCATTTCACCGTAACACAAGTGGAACAAAAATATCAGCAATATGTAGTGTAGAACGACTAACATGTTTTGGCGGGTTGACCAATCTTTGCCATATCCCAAACCTAGTGAACAACGAAGCTTTACCGGTTAATGTAGTGATCACATGAGAAACAAACTATCACCTAAAGGGACTACTAACCTTTACTGATGAGTCTGAGAACCCACCAACAACCAATGATCCATCGTTTGAGATCGATGAGCAGTTTAATCTGCATTCCGCAGGATAATGTTCAAACCAAAGTATGCACACTGAAACAGTTGATACTAAGTTAAAACTAAGCTTACCCGTTATGTGTATTAAGGAATGTGTAGAAGCTAACAGATGGCAATGCCAAGTTATTCAATTGTACACGGTTTCTTAGGTCGTCAAGCATTGATTGTTCAACTTCAACAGGCCTGAAACAAACGAGTAATTTTTCAGGATCATAGACACAAGGAAGACCTCCCCGTTACAGGCCCAAGCACATGACACTCACATGTCTGGAGTATTGACCCACATTAAGTTATAGGAATGGTATTTATTCTCAAAGGCTACAGTTCAGAAATTATTTAGAACACTTTTTAGAACTGTACATAAAACTGAGCTTCTCATAGAGAAATTTACAAAGAGGATAAAATTTTACATCGCTGGAAGGGTTAGCTCCGGTTTCACACGAGGTGCCGCAGAAATCATGCTTGTTTCGGATTTGGTATTTTTCCCTGTTGCACCTACAAGCTTATCCTTTTTGAGCTTTTTAGTAAGAGACCCACCCTGCTTTCCACCTTCTGAGGATTTTTTCTGTAGCAAAAACAATAAGAAAAATGAAACGCCGATCGTGAGTAACAAACAAGGGAAAATGGATAGCAGAACCAAGCAATGAACAGCAGCATTCCTGTTCTCAAGATAACAACAGAAGACGAGAGAACAAAAACATGCTACTGAGTGCTGGCAGTAAGACACACTAAAAGGAAAAGAATGTCCATGTTTCAATGGCAGAGAGCGTAGGAAACATAATATAACAAGGGTCCCATATTATGAGAGTTTCTTGCCTTGTTATTATCTTCTGCATCTGCATCCTTGCTGTCTGCTTCAGTTTTATCAGAATCTGAGAGTGCTTTCTCCATACGCTCCTCGACTGAATCTTCAAGCAACTGCATACAAAAAAATTAATTTTAAGAATAACACATGCCTAAGAATAATGAAGAATAAATAGAAAACTGAAAAATTGCTCTCATGGAAGAGCTTTGTTTAGGAAGTGGCAAAACAGTCCTGCTAGAGCCAGTTTATCCCTGTTTGATCGGCATTGCTAACCATTTTGATAGAATAGATAATAGGAAACAAACACATTGATCACTGATGTGCTAAGTAACATACCCCCCAATGCACTTCCTTCTGATTTATCTGTTTTGCCAAGTCCTTACTAGTTCCAACAAGAGCAACAGCATCCGCATCATCAGAGATCAATGAAGGTTGCCCAGCGGATACTGCCAATATAGCATAGAGAAAAGTTGATGGAAAAGATTTGGGAAGTGAGGGTAAGTAAAATGTGTGATATAATGTCAACAGACCGGGAACTGTACCTTCAAAAATTATCCTTTCATTGATTATTCCAAGCATCACAAGAGCTTGTGTTTTCTGGAGATACTGGAGGAGTAATTCATATGAATACTGCAATGGGACACGAGGTAGAAATTTTAAACAGAGCGGTTGACTTAATTTTCTAGGAAAAACAACATCACAGCAAAGAAAGAAGGTGGATCATGATGTATCATGCAACGAGTTGCCAATTGAACTAAGAATCACCACTTGGAATGTGCTTCGCCAGCAACATATGTGAAGAATTGATCTATATGTAGTTTGTGTCCCAAATTTCGCACTAGCATTCAGTACATATTATAATATCATGATGATGTATTGTCTACTCTTATTTGCAACGAGTTGCCCATTAGGATTCAGGAGGAAAAAGTAAGAACAGACCTAGATTGTGTTTGTTTCCCTTGGTCTTAACGACACTTGCAAAACAAGTGGGGGGGGGGGGGGGGGGGGGGGGGGGGGGGGGGGGGGGGGGGGGAAACCATACCATCGTAGCTGCAACTTGCAACAAAGAGATGGAATGCAAATATGGAGAGTATTTAACAAAAAACTACCACATTTCGTGGAACCGTGCCTACAAACTACCACTTTACAAATTTGTGCCAAAAACTACCACTTTCTCACTAATCCTTGACTAAAAACTACCATGTCTGAAAAGAGCCCGATTTGCCTCTTTTAAACACGTTTCTGACAGGTTCAACAGTGGTGTAAACAAAGTTTATCCAATAATGTACACAAACTACAAATGCCTTCTTTGCCCACAAAAATTTTACCTTCTAGTGTGTGTCCCTCTGACACTAGATCCATGAAGCAATGGATGAACACTGGATAAAGGATGCGGAGTAATTCATGCTACGATAGAAAAAACAACTCAGAGGCACGAAATATATAGCTGAATACAAGGATAAAAAAGGCCATTCCATGAAATAGGTACATCAAATTATAGCAAGTAATCCATCCACCACAAGAAAATATACCATTTCCAGCGAGTAAAATAATGTAACAAGTACGTGATTATGCTTATGTGAATGGGCTTTTTCTTTCTTGAAGAAGCTCTGCAGTGTGAACACATGTCATAAAACACAAAGACCATTTTTAACCAGAGAAACACGAAGATAACTCATGAGCAGCATGCTAGATTAATGAACAGTGTGGATATAGTAGCTTCATGCCTCAAAATATCTGTGAATGCTGCAAAGCGAAGTGCATTCAAATGTACTAGAGCTGTAAACGTGAAGCACAATCCCCAGCTAATGAAACACACCTTGTATTGATCCAGAGAACTGTATGCCCATGTTCTTAATTTATTATAGCCATCATGGTATCTTGCTGGATCATTATCTGACCTGTCAACAAAGAGGAACATACAACGTTACATGACGGTAAATTTTTAAATTAACATGGATTTAGAGCATATTTGGTGCATGTTTGACATAATACTCTAGATTAGCCCCCCTCAACTGTGTTCAAGGCCCCTCTCAAATCTTGTTGAAGGTTTGCCATTCCTCAAGCGAAAGTATCAATTTCTTACACTCGACTCGACCAAGCTAAGCTAATTCAGAACTCGGAGAGCTTAAACCTAGTGGAAACAGCTCAACCCGAGTCAGGTGAGCCAATCCTGGCCGTATACGAGCCAGACCGCCACGGCTCGGCCACGGAACCACTAATTCGGCACCATTCTAGTACTAACGAACTGCACGAAAACGAGGGAATTCGCGGCGGGGGCGAGGGCGAGCGTACCTGGAGAGCGAGACGTCGGAGAGGGAGGTTGTGGAGTGGCGGTTGCGCTCCTCCTGCAGCGCAAGCTCGGCGAGGCGGAATCCCTTGCGGTGCAGGTACTGCTGCACCTTCCTCTCCATCTCCTCGTCCTCCATCGCTGGCTCGCCGGGGAGGAGGCGCCCTGGGGTTTAGGAGCGGGCCGGATCCGCGGGCGGGTGGGAGGGGAAGACTGGGGCCTGTTCGGTGCTGCCCCCGCCCCGCTAAATCCTCAGATTCCGTTCGCCTCGGTCGCTCGGCGGCTATGGAGGCCCGCCCTGCCGGAGAGGAAGACGAGGCGCCGGCGCTAGGCAGACGGAGACGGAGGACGAGGACACCGGGAGGAGGGGGGGCAGCGCCGACAGCCTCGCCGCCCGCCGCCCGGAGCGAGAGCACGAGCAGCCGGCGTAGGGTGGCGGTGCAGGGCTGGCGTGGGGGAGCGGCGGTGGAGAGGCAGGACGGGGCGGGGGCTGTCAGCACCGCCAGTCAGTCACTACGAAGCTACTGTCCAAAAGATGCGATACTTACGGGTTCAGTTAACAGACAGCCCGAGTCCCACGAGAGGAAATGGAGGGACGAGGCTATCTTGCCCGAAGGAGAGCTCGGTGAAGACTAGGATCGGGCTTTAGATCATCTCTAGCATACCCCGTGTAATGCCGACCCGTAAAATATACTAGATCGTTGATGACGCACGTTGTTGCGTCCGTCTATTTTGACTCTTAGTTGTTAGAAATATAAAAAACTTACATATATTTGTTTAAAGTATTGTGCATTCTTGTAGCTTGTGGTTTTCTCTTATTTCTCAAATAACCATGACCGTGATGGCATACGTTGCCGCACCAATCAGTTGTCCAACAAAATTCTAATGATGACCGTGCATTGAAGTTAATTTTGGATGAAGTAATATATGGTCATGATTGCATATTATTATTAATCAATTTGCATAGGCGTAATGTGATTTTAGAAAAGAACTGGGTTAGTTCTTGGATCTTATATTCGTTTAAAGTTGCTTTGAACTTGGTCCTCCAGTGTATATGTTTTATTATTATTAGGACAATTCATGGTACATACATGATTTGCGGTATCCATCCATTTTTTACACAAAATATAAAATCTTGAAGAATTTAAATATCAATTCAACTAAAAGTGGAAAGTGTAAACTCAGGTGCCCAATCATGATTATTCAGCGACTCTACTCCTCCTAGATACAAACTATCCACAACGATTTTTGTGCTTCTTATTTTGATCTTGCATTCTATAAAAGTATGGTACACTTTGGCGCTTCAAAAAAATATAGCCTTCCTAAACTGCCATCGACGCATACAAAGCATAATGTCTAGCTGATAACAGGGTGCATGTTTAGTTTTCATTTACCACTAGAGGTAACAGATCTTGATTATTTTTTATATTTTATTAAATCTGTCTTCCAATGTTTCAAATCGTCCCGTCAGCAGGTTTATATAGGTATGGTAGTGATCATCTAACTCACTCGAAATTAGAAAAGGTTAAAAAATCATGCTAGCTATGGGCTCGCCATTTATCACTGACTTTTTTGTGGCCTTATGCTCCATCTTGCCTTAGGAATACTACAAGGATACATATGGTGCCCTACGACATCCAAAAGATATCAACTAAATGCAACGAAATTTCAATGCTGAAGAAATCGAAGTGTCTTAGAATTTACCATGGGCAGTGGAAAAAGATGAGAAAGTTGTACTTGAGAAAGTTGTACATGAGTAGGCATCTTACCTGAATAATGTAAAACGTAGGTTTTGGGGGAACTGGCTTAACCCTCAAAGGGGTGGCCTATCACATATATATAATGATGACATACAAGTCCAATACCAATAAGGTATGATTTACACAGTTGGGCTACAATACAAAGTCTAACACCCTCCCTCAATCTCAACTCACTCCTGAAGTATCTAGGAGGTTGAGATTGCGCCTACAGACCTCAAACATGGGAGAAGGTAGAGGCTTGGTGAAGATGTCCGCAAGTTGATCTTTTGAAGAGATAAACCTGACTTGTAGTAGCTTCTGTGCAACATGTTCCCTCACAAAATGATAGTCAATCTCAATGTGTTTAGTCCGTGCATGGAACACCGGGTTTGACGACGGAAACGTAGCACCGATGTTGTCACACCAAAGGACCGAAGGATGTGGCTGAGCAACTCCTAGCTCTCGAAGTAGGTACTCAATCCATATAAGTCCAGCAATTGCATTGGCAACCGACTTGTACTCAGCTTTTGTGCTGCTGCGGGAAATAGTGGCTTGCTTGCGTGCACTCCAGGTGATCAGATTACGACCCAAGAACACAGCATGTCCCCCCGTGGATCGCCTGTCATCTGGACACTCAGCCCAATCAGCATCAGAGAATGCAGAAAGAACTCCGGAGGAACTGGGGCGCAGGTGAAGACCAAAGGAGACAGTGAGACGCACATAACGCAGTATGCGGCTTCACATCAGACCAGTGTACATCAGTAGGAGCATGAAGATACTGGCACACCCTGTTAACCGCAAAGGAGAGATCAGGACGCGTGATCGTCAGATACTGCAGGCCACCAACAATACTCCTGTACTCAGTAGCATCCTCAGGAGAGAGAAGAGCACCATCAGCAGCTGAAAGGGTGTCAGTGGAGGACATGGGCGTAGGCGATGGCTTGCACTTGAGCATACCAGCACGGAGCAAGAGATCAAGAGAGTACTTCTTCTGGGTGAGAGCCAAACTGCCACGAGACTGATGAGCGACCTCAATAGCCAGGAAGAAATGAAGCTGTCCCAAATCCTTAACTGCAAAATCACGACCAAGTGCAGTCACAAGAGCATCAGCAGCCGTCGGAGATGAGCTCACCCGGACAATATCATCCACGTACACAAGGAGGTACATGGTCACACTCAGTCGCTGAAACAAGAACAGTGAAGTATCAGCCATCGAAGGAAATAACCCATGAGTACGTAGAGCTGAAGCAAGGCGAGCATGCCAGGCACGGGGAGCCTGCTTCAGTCCATATATGGCCTTCGTCAGATGACAGAGATGATGAGGCTGAGTGTGACCAACAAATCCAGGTGGCTGCCGCATGTAAACCTCTTCTTCAAGCAATCCATGAAGAAAAGCGTTCTGCACATCAAGTTGGCGGAGAGACCATCCGTGAGAAACTGCTAGAGACAGAAGAAGTCGAATAGTGGTAGGCTTGACAACTGGGCTGAATGTATCCTCATAGTCCAGGCCCTGACGCTGTTTAAAGCCCTTAGCCACGAGGCGCGCTTTGTAGCGCTTAATGGAACCATCTGCATGTTTCTTCACCTTGAACACCCACTTCGAATCAATGATGTTGACGCGAGACGGAGGGGGAACAATTGTGCAGGTATTATTCTTCATAAGAGCATGATATTCTTGTTCCATAGTAGCCCTCCAGTGTGGAATACTCATAGAGGCTTGATAACTGCGTGGTTCGGCGGTTGGATCATCCACAGCATGAGCCGGGCAAGCAGCAAGATAGGTGACCGTGCCATCGGTGCGCTCTTTGGGACGAACAATACCACTGCAGCTGCGAGTGTGTGGACGCCGCGGGGGAGCAAACACCGTGGCCGACGGGATGTCCGGAGCAGGTGAGGCCGGTCCAGGGGACTCCGGCGAAGAAGGACCGGGTGACGTCGGGCCGGGCGACGGCGGACCAGGCGACACCAGACCAGGCGACGTAGGCCCCGGCGGCGTGTGAGCCGCTGTAGACCCGGGCGAAGTAGGCACCAAGGATGCCCGCACCGATGGCGAGGGCGACGATGGAGGGGAGTCCGGGCGAGGAGGTGGCGACAGAGACTGCTCAGAGGAGGTCGTCGCAGGCTCTGGCCCGGTCGCAGTAGCCAACGTGGGCTCTGGCCCAGGCGCGGTTGGAGACAGGGCGCCCGGTGTGGGGTCGAGGACGGGAGGCGGTGCATGCACCGGCCGATCGACGTGCACCACAGGAGACGTAGCGGGTCCGTCAGGGAGGAGTTCCAGGCGAGCTCCACGTCCAATTCCTGCACCATGATTAGGTAACAACACAGGCAAATATGCAACATCTTCAAATTGGCCAGGCATAAGAGGAGATGAATGCATAGATGGTGCTGTGGTGGATGACTGAGGCATGGCAGAAAAGGGGAAGACGGTCTCATAAAAAACAACATCCCGAGATATGTAGACTCGATTGGTTGGGACATGGAGACACTTGTAGCCTTTATGGAGAGAACTATACCCTAAGAACACACACTTTTTGGAGCGAAACTCAAGTTTGCGATCATTTTAAGGACGAAGATGAGGCCAGCAGGCACACCCGAACACCTTAAAAAAGGTATAGTCAGGAGTTTCACCTAAGAGAAGCTCAATCAGAGTCTTCATATTAAGAACACGCGTAGGTAATCTGTTAATGAGAAAACACGCGCTAGCAAAAGCATCACTCCAAAAACGAAAGGGTACATAAGCATGAGCAAGAAGCGTGAGACCGGTTTCAACTATATGGCGATGTTTGCGCTCAACAGCGCCATTCTGCTGATGTGTATGCGGGCATGATAAATGATGAGAGATCCCGAGCTTATTAAAGAAGGTGTTGAGGTTGCGATATTCGCCCCCCCCCCCCCAATCTGATTGAACATGGATAATTTTATGCTTGAGTAGACGTTCAACATGCAATTGAAACTGTATGAATATATCAAACACATCAGATTTGCTTAAAAAGATAAAGCCAAGTGAAGCGACTATAGGCATCAACAAAACTGACATAATAGTTGTGACCACTAACAGATGTTTGTGCCGGACCCCACACATCAGAAAACACAATTTCAAGAGGGTTCTTTACTTCTCTAGTAGATGAAACAAAAGGTAGCTGATGACTCTTGCCTTGCTGACAGACATCACAAACGGACATCTCTTTATTGCTAGACACTAATGGCAGCTCATGACGGTGGATAATGTGGCGAACGATGGGTGTGGTGGGGTGACCAAAGAGAGAGTGCCACTGGGAAGGGGACACATGAACACCGTTGAAGAGGCACGGGGCGGATGGATCCTTCAAAAGGTACAAGCCTTGGCTCAAGCGGCCACTAAGAAGAACGTCTCGGGTTGTTCAATCCTTAACAAAAAGATTAAAAGGATGAAATTCACATAGGACATGATTATCAAGGGTGAGCTTAGGGACAGATAAAAGATTACGTGTTACCGAGGGTACCCGTAAAACATTACGAAGATGGAGCTGCCTAGAGGGATGACTAGTTAAAAGAGATGCTTGGCCAATATGAGAGATGGGCATACCTACACCATTGGCGGTGTGAACCTGATTGTGCCCGTAGTAGCTGGTAGGTGGAGAGTTTGTTGAGCTCGTTCGTCATGTGATCCGTAGCGCCGGTGTCCATATACCAGGCTGGATCAACAGGGGAGGATGGTGTGTATCCCTGCTCGACGCGCGGGTCCTTGCCCTTGGCGGCGATGTGGGCAGACGGGGCGACAGCGATGTGGGCAGCCGGGACGGCGGCGGGAGGACCAAATTCTGCCATGGCAAACTGGCGCTCGTTGCCCTTGTCGCCGATGCCGATGCCAAGGAAGCTCCTCTGAAAGCGGCGGTGACACTTGGAGGCGACATGGCGTTCACGACCACATAGCTGGCACATCACCCTAGTGTTAGGGCCCCCACCCAGGGTTGATGTAGGGGGCGGGGCTGTCTTGCCAGGTGACGGGGCAGGTGGGCGCTGGCCACGAGAGGCCCAGAAGGCCGCCGGCTGGGCGGTGATGGTGGTGGAGGAGCGACGAGCCTCGACGCGTTGCTCGGTGAAGAGGAGGCATGAGTAGAGCTCGTGAGGAGGCATCGTTGGCTTGGCGTTGTGGACGGCCTCGGCGAGATTGTCGTAGTCTGCGTCGAGGCCTTTGATGACGAAGCCGGCGAACTCGTCATCGCTAAGTGGACGACCAATAGAGGTGAGCGTGTCCGCCAGCACCTTCATCTTGTTGAAGTAGTTCCGGCGATTAGCACTGCGGAGCCTTCCGGTGGCAGCACCGATTACCCATCCGGTTCATGCCATATTCTGCATATCGATTGGTTCTACCATACACACTGCATGCACATATAGTATACACAACATTTCAGATTTAAGCCTGGAAACACACTCTCATACAATTCACTCCCCTATACAGAACAACTTCAGATTTAAGCTTGGGAGGCTGGGACCAAGTACAAACCACACGGTAATGAATGTTCGGCTATACTATTGAGAATAATAATGTAAAAAAAATATAATTTTAATTTTTTAGGCGTATGTCAGTGAGCTCTACATCCAGAAAAGTATCTCACTGATTGTTTTCACCCTTTTATAAGTCACTGTACATCAAGGCAATAAGCATAAAATGGAGATATTCCTGAGCAATTTTCCATATGCTCCAATTTACTTTGTACTATTTCTCAGATTGTTTTGAAGAAAAGAGCTGGGAAGCAACCACAGGTCCATCATCTTTTTTAGTCGCTCCTCCATTATTTGTGCTGTAGATTCCTGTGTGGATCCTAACCAGATAGGATTGTTCTCGACAAAAAAGTTTTGGCTGGGTAACCGAAGAAGAAAAATAACGGAGAAGTGCTTGCCTCGGCGGTGGATCTCGAGCTGGTCACGTACTCCTGGCTGGGGAGGACCTCCACGCTGTCGAGCTCTTCCTGGGCTGGTGCTTCCGGTTTGCCACGATCAGAGACCCTATATGAAAGCCTGTAAAGCGCGTAAGTGGGGCAAGTGGAGGCGTACCTAGGTCGCCGCCGCGGCGGGCGGAGGAGCAGCCGGAGTGCTGTGCGGCGAGGTCGGTGAAGGAGGCGCAACCGACGAGGATCTGGTCGCGGAGCTCGCCAAGGCGCGCGGCAACATCGGTGCGCGTGGTGGCGGAGAAGACCCGGCCCTCGGGCGCCTTCCAGGACGCCTCGCGCCGCTCCTCCCCGTGCTTGAGCCGGATGTAGGACGCCCGCCCCATCTCCTTTCCCGCCGCCGCAAACGCCATCTCTCCATTCCTCCGCCGCTTTGCCGTTCCGGTTGCTTCGGGAGGTTGGTTCCTCGCGCCTGGGGTAGCAGAGGACAGGAGCGGCGGGCGGCGGCGGCGGTGATGGGAACAGGGAGGAGTTCTCTGGCGGCTGGGGGGAGAGGGGGCGCTATTGTTGGAGGTGGAGATGTGATGTTTTTCTTCGCAACTGAGACGTGGTCGTGAGCGGATTAGTGGGCGTGCGTGAAGACCGTACGTTGGTGGCAGACCGGCAGAACATTTAATCTCGTCCATTCGTTTTGATGGCAGACCACCGAAGTAATACAGACTGTTAGATACAATTAAGCAGGTTAGATCCAAGGGTGCTGGTTAATTTGTGTACACTAAGTTTGGTGGGTTTAGGGTAATTCATGTTTGCTCTTTTAATAGTAGTATAGATGATTATGCAATGCTGCCCCTTTGATGGGGAGCTCCTATTGAGCGTTGCAGGCGCCGGTTCGCGCCGCTGGCGCTTGCACGGACGGGAAGTGGGCTGGCCCAGCAACGTGCTATAAAAGGAAAAGGCGAATGAACCTGATTGTGCCTGTAGTAGGGCTGGTAGGTGGAGAGTTTGTTGAGCTTGTTCGTCATGTGATCCGTAGCGCCGGTGTCCATATACCAGGCTGGATCAACAGGGTAGGATGGTGTGTATCCCTGCTCGACGCTCGGGTCCTTGCCCTTGGCAGCGATGTGGGCAGACGGGGCGGCAACGATGTGGGCAGCCGGGACGGCGGCGGGAGGACCAAATTCTGCCATGGCAAACTGGCGCTCGTTGCCCTTGTCGTCGATGCCAATGCCAAGGAAGCTCCTCTGAAAGCGGCAGTGACACTTGGAGGCGACATGGCGTTCACGACCACATAGCTGGCACATCACCCTAGTGTTAGGGCCCCCACCCAGGGTCGATGTAGGGGGCGGGGCTGTCTTGCCAGGTGACGGGGCAGGTGGGCGCTGGCCACGAGAGGCCCAGAAGGCCGCCGGCTGGGCGGTGATGGTGGCGGAGGAGCGACGAGCCTCAACGCGTTGCTCGGTGAAGAGGAGGCATGAGTAGAGCTCGTGAGGAGGCATCATTGGCTTGGCGTTGTGGACGGCCTTGGCGAGATTGTCGTAGTCGGCGTGGAGGCCTTTGATGACGAAGCCGGCGAACTCGTCATCGCTAAGTGGACGACCAATAGAGGTGAGCGTGTCCGCCAGCACCTTCATCTTGTTGAAGTAGTTCCGGCGATTACCACTATGGAGCCTTCCGGTGATGGCACCGATTACCCATCCAGTTCATGCCATATTCTGCATATTGATTGGTTCTACCATACACACTGCATGCACATATAGTATACACAACATTTCAGATTTAAGTCTGGAAACACACTCTCATACAATTCACTCCCCTATACAGAACAACTTCAGATTTAAGCTTGGGAGGCTGGGACCAAGTACAAACCACACGGTAATGAATGTTCGGCTATACTATTGAGAATAATAATGTAAAAAAAATATAATTTTAATTTTTTAAGCGTATGTCAGTGAGCTCTACATCCAGAGAAGTATCTCACTGATTGTTTTCACCCTTTTATAAGTCACTGTACATCAAGGCAATAAGCATAAAATGGAGATATTCCTGAGCAATTTTCCATATGCTCCAATTTACTTTGTACTATTTCTCAGATTGTTTTGAAGAAAAGAGCTGGGAAGCAACCACAGGTCCATCATCTTTTTTAGTCGCTCCTCCATTATTTGTGCTGTAGATTCCTGTGTGGATCCTAACCAGATAGGATTGTTCTCGACAAATTTTTTTTGGCTGGGTAACCGAAGAAGAAAAAGAACGGAGAAGTGCTTGGCTCGGCGGTGGATCTCGAGCTGGTCACGTACTCCTGGCTGGGGAGGACCTCCACGCTGTCGAGCTCTTCCTGGGCTGGTGCTTCCGGTTTGCCATGATCAGAGACCCTATATGAAAGCCTGCAAAGCGCGTAAGTGGGGCAAGTGGAGGCGTACCTAGGTCGCCGCCGCGGCGGGCGGAGGAGCAGCCGGAGTGCTGTGCGGCGAGGTCGGTGAAGGAGGCGCAACCGGCGAGGATCTGGTCGCGGAGCTCGCCAAGGCGCGCGGCAACATCGGTGCGCGTGGTGGCGGAGAAGATCCGGCCCTCGGGCGCCTTCCAGGACGCCTCGCGCCGCTCCTCCCCGTGCTTGAGCCGGATGTAGGACGCCCGCCCCATCTCCTTTCCCGCCGCCGCAAACGCCATCTCTCCATTCCTCCGCCCCTTTGCCGTTCCGGTTGCTTCGAGAGGTTGCTTCCTCACGCCTGGGGTAGCAGAGGACAGGAGCGGCGGGCGGCGGCGGCGGCGGTGATGGGAACAGGGAGGAGTTCTCTGGCGGCTGGGGGGAGAGGGGGGCGCTATTGTTGGAGGTGGAGACGTGATGTTTTTCTTCGTAACTGAGACATGGTCGTGAGCGGATTAGTGGGCGTGCGTGAAGACCGTACGTTGGTGGCAGACCGGCAGAACATTTAATCTCGTCCATTCGTTTTGATGGCAGACCACCGAAGTAATACAGACTGTTAGATACAATTAAGCAGGTTAGATCCAAGGGTGCTGGTTAATTTGTATACACTAAGTTTGGTGGGTTTAGGGTAATTCATGTTTGCTCTTTTAATAATAATATAGATGATTATGCAATGCTGCCTTTTTGATGGGGAGCTCCTATTGAGCGCTGCAGGCGCCGGTTCGCGCCGCTGGCGCTCGCACGGACGGGAAGTGGGCTGGTCCAGTAACGTGCTATAAAAGGAAAAGGCGAAGGAAAAATGCGACGTTAAATTCTGGAAGACGTGGGACTCGAACTACCGACGCTCTAGTACACGCCAACACGAGTGAACCACTGGACAGTATTTAGTTTCTTGATTACCTAAGGAAAACTGAGCACTTTGACCTTTCATCCAGTACAAACATTAAACATATACTAGTATTATATACCCACTATAAATTATTTGACTAAAGAAAAAATAATATGAAAAAACATTCACATAAACCATGAATTGAAAAGACAACTTCACAAAAATGGAAAAAGTTCATGAATTTGAAAAAAGTTCATGAACTTTTAAAAAAGTTCACCAAATTTGAGAAAGAGTTCATTGAATTTGAAACAAAAATCATCCAAATTGAAAAAAGTTCATCGAATTTGAAAAGAGTTCATTGATTTTGAAAAGAGTTCATTGATTTTGAATTTTTTTTATCAAATTTAAGATAAAGTTCATCAAATTTGTAAAAAATTCATCGATTTGGAAAAAAGTTCATCAAATTTGAAAAAAAAAATCACCGAACTTGAAAAAAAGTTCATTGGTTCTCATTAAAGTTCAATGAATTTCCAATTTTAATTAAATGTGAGAAAAGTTCATCGAATTTGAAAAATAAGTTCATGGATTTTTGAGCGAAGTTCATCAAATGTTAAAAACGTTCACGAATTTTGAAAAAAGTTCATGGACTTTTGAAAAAACGTCCATTGCTTATGAAGAAAAAGTTAATTGATTTACAATTGCGCATTTCAGAAAAAGAAAGGAAAGGAAAGAAGGACAGAAAAATAGAAAAAAAAAGCAAAAGAGATGCGAACTAGCGGAGAAGAAAGAAGACGGAAGCAGTTTCATACTCCCTCCGTCTGAAAAAACTTGTCCCAAGCTTGTGCTTCAAATGGATGTATCTAACACTAACTTGATGCTAGATACAACCATTAAAGAACAATCTTTTTCGGACGGCGGGAGTACATAAGTTGGCGATGGCCCTAGTGGTTAGCTAAGTGCGCTGAGAACGAAGAGGTCCAATGTTCGATTCTCTGGCTCGCAACGCGATGTGGGCTGACGCCGCTTGGAAAAGCTGGAGCAATGCGGCTAAATGGGCTTCTTCCATGAGAAAAGGCTCAATTAACCAGATATGCGCGATTTTGTCACGGGAGTAGCAGCCCATAAAACATTTGGTCCAGTTTAGCGCAAGTTAACTTCATCTAACGGCCAAAAACATTCTTAGGACGCGATCTGACGGTCAAAAACGCTGATGGCCTAAGAGCGCTCCTAGAGTGCTTAGTTGTAATGTATCTAAATATAAAGTTCGCGAAAAACGGCTTTGCAGGTCGGCCCGGACAGCGGTAGAGAGTCAGACCCCGCATTTTAGACATGGAAAACACATTTATTTGCTTTTTTATTTTCTTCAACGGCATTGGATACATAGTAATTCATCAAATCTTTGATAGAATAGCAAGACCAAAGAAAACAAGAAACACAATTGTGCATTCTAGAAAATATCCAACTTCCATAACTGCTTCCACTAGTTGGACCAATATCTTCTCCATGCATTCGTTTTTTATGTGTGAATTCTTGATCTTGCATTCTTCATTCTTCTTTTTTGGTTCTAAAGAACTAGACGTTGCTTCCCCTCTAGTTGCTTCTCTAATTGCACATGCAGTCGCATCATTAACCTCAATTCTACTAAGAAGTGCACGAACATCTATTAAGTTTCTTTCTATCAATAAATCAATGCATTCTCCTTCCCAAAAACAAAATGAGCATCCATCTTCCTACACACATGACGATGTCCATAAGCTATCGAAATTGAACCGAATAGGGTGACAAAGCCGAATGGAAACAACACATACCCTACCGTTTTCGCATTTGAAGAATACCCATCTGGGGTGCTTCGGCGTGCCAGAAGTTAGCCGCAGCACTGTCCGTGTGCAGTCGTCGCACTGTATAAGCGGCATCGGCGAGCCGCTGCGCGAGCGCCGAGCCCGGCGAACGGCCGGCCGAATCCTTGCCGGCAAACCGACGACGGCAGCAACAAGACAAACTAGTACCTGCATGCGGCGTTGGGGCTTTGCCGGGGCTGCGCGGGGTGCTCCCCGACCAATCCATGGCTTGGCCCAACCACCGGTGGCAGGAAACGCCAAATCCGGCCACCGCGTCGAACAGCCGCCAATCTGACTTTCCGTCCTGCCGACGCAGGAGGAAGTGGCGGAGGGCAAGCTCGGGCGTGTGGCGACCCTCTAGCGTGATCTCGTCGGCTAGTTTGGCCGGAATTGTAGGCGGCGGCCCGACGACGGGGGCGGGGAAAAGCGCGGGGCGAGGGGGAGAGGGGCGACGGTGGGTAGAGAAAAGCGCGGGCTGAAATGCCCCCCCCCTCGCCGCCGCCGCCAACCGCTACCGCTATATACAGGGCGCCGACGGGGTGAGGGGGGAACCCGCGTTTTCACGAGTTGGGATGGGAATTATGCCGCGTCCCGCAAAAAAATTGTGGGTTAGACGCGTTTGCGGGGTCTGGTCGGGCAGAATTTTCCGCGCAGACCCGTATTTTGACGGTTATTTTGTGGGTCGCGACATTATACGAGGTCTGCTAGAGATGCTCTTAGAGCCACTCCAGCAGATGCAATATAACCTCGCCGGACCGTATAATTCTAGCGGATATAGTGTTTTTGCGTGTTTTGCAGCCTGAGGAGGCTCACCATATTTGGCCCGGGCCACAAAAATCACACGAGCGGCCCGCAAAACCACCTCCGACCGCTACATCTATCGAACAACACGCTATTTATGGTTTTTGTGCTTCATTTCCTCCGTCGTCTCTCTTTTCCTCCGCCACCTCCCTTTCTAACTCCTTGGTCAATTCCACCCGCACAGAGCTTTTTTCTGGCGAGCGTGATGGGATCTGCACGCAAGCGTGGAGGCAGTGACCGTGAAGCGGCGGAGGGTCACCGTCCTGCAAGATCTTGTGCAACGACACGGAGGCCAGTAGCTCCCTCTCCTCCCCCACCGTTGAAGCTTGGCGGTTGGAGAAAGCGCGACAATGCGGTCGCCTCTCGCGCAGTGGCGGGCGGGCACCTTGGGCCCACTCCACCGCCTCCACGAGGAGCTCTACCCCGCACACCATGGCTTGCCGCAAGGCGGATGCAGAGCTCCTTGCAGTGGAGCGCGCCTTTGAGGCCGGAGAAGAAGGGGGCGTCGAGCGACTCGCCGCGGTGAAGGAGGAGCACGTCTTTACCCACGCCTGCTGCTAGTCGGTGGAGGAGGTCTTCCTCGGCATCAAGCACTGAGCCACCACCGCTCTAGTAGCTAGATTTGCGTTTTATCTATGTTTTTAGCTATGTTTTATCTATGTATGATGAACTTCGGTGTGTTGTGTGACGAACTTTGTAGCGGCAAGTATGTTTCACATATGGTTTTAAATTTGCAGTAAGTTTTTGTGGGATCTGTTGTGCTTAGGTCAATGTTGAGGATATGGCTTATCGGGAACTTATCGGTCGACCCATAATAAGGGGTATATCGGCTAGTATATTGGCATATCAGCCGATTTATCTTATTGGTCAGACACTGGTAAGCGATAAATCGGCCGATTTATCGGGATATCGGAAGATATCTTGAATAGTGGCCGAGGTGCATCACTTCCCACAAAATCGTTTAAGGGGAAACTGTAAAAACGATTTTGCGGGAGGGGAATATAGCGCATCTGCTAGAGTTGCTCTTAGGTGAGATCAATTAGATAAATCTTTTTAAGACACAAAACATATTCAAAAATTCTGAGAATATTTGTAGATACACATACTTGTTTGATGTACAACCTCAAAAGGTTTCAGCTTCGAATTCGAACTACACTTAGAGAATCAAAAAGACAAAATCAGATGTCAATAGTGTCAAATACTATTCACCAAAAACTGACACTATTCATAGTCAAATTTGTCTTTGTTTGAATCTCTTATTGTAGGTCGAGTTTAAAACTGTTTTTTTAGATGTAAACATACCCGGCATGTATGTTGTCAAAAAATTAGAATTTTTTGGATTGTCTAGATATGAATTTTTAGGGTTAATCCTGCAATCTCACCCAAAGGGCAGATTCTACACTAGTGTCCCCCAGGACAGCTCTGCGAGTGGTTGTAGCATGCTAGACCACCAGACTATAGAAAAGAGGAACAAAGGAATGACTTAGCATGACATTTCCTCTAAACAATAGAGAAGGAATTAGAATCCAGTAATAGACTCCATGTCATTATGCAAAAAAAGCAAAGTATCAGAAGCATATTGCAAATGACTAACCCCCCTGGTATCAGATGTGGTACCAAACCTCTAATCACACCTGCTTCCTTAGCTCTATCCAGAATTGCAGATAGTGCATCACCTACTAGGTGAAAAAGCAAAGGAGAAAGAGGATCTCTCCTTGCCTCAAACCTCTGAAAGTAGAGAAATATTCTCGCCAATCTCCATTCATATTCACACACACTTTGCCTCCTTCCACTGCTTGTCTAATCCAATCTATCCACCTGTCAGGGAAGTTTTTCCTATGCATTACCTCTGCCAAGAAAGGCCACTGAACTCTATCATAAGCTTTTTCAAAGTCCAACTAAAGCAAAATTCATTCAGAGTGAGAGGTTTTCAACTCATGCAAAACTTCATGAAGAATTACATATCCATCCAAAATGTACCTCCCAGGAATAAATCCAGTATGAAGAAAGCTGATTACTTGTCGAGCCAGAGGAGTAAATCAAAGTGTCAGAGCTTTGGTAATAGCTTTAAACATAACATTCGCTTACTCTCCGTCTAGCGAAGGTGCCAGATCCTTAAAGTAATGTATCTATCAGCCTAGTGTACCAACCACGTGGTACGACGGGCACTCAAAGACCTAGTGAATGAGGGGCCACCCCACCCAAGAGCGCTTATGTCATATGGGAACTCTCGGCTGGAAACAATCCTTATGGTTTTTATATCCGGTTAGAATAATAAGAAAGAATCAAAGTCCAGGTTGGTTGGTGAGCCTAGTGATAGTAGACTATCTAGCTTGGTTCGGAGAGCACTTGTTGGGTTTCAGATTCGTTTTTTGCTAAATGTTATGGCCTAAATGCTGAACTATTGACCCTACTTGTTCGGATGGGTGTTCACCCCAAAGTGTTCCCGGACTGCATGCATACATCCGTAAGTAACTTAGTGCAACATGGCAAATTTCATTGAGAGGAATCAACAAAGAAAAGAAATCTTCTCCGGGTGATCAAGTTCCTTTTTTGGTCTGGGCCACGTCTTTGCTTTATTTAGAGGCCCATTTTCCTGGGCATCAGTGAGTGGAATACTTAACAGTGATTACATTCTTATATAGATTCCATTGCTCGAATGTGACTTGTTTGTTGGCACCGACCTCGATAAGAAGCAAGGGAGTGGTGCCGAAGCAAACGGAGCTGCAGAGCCATTTGTTTACCAATCCACCAACTTAAGCTAGGAAAAGTGTAAGAGACCATGCATCTTCATGTAAATAAAGGTAAATAATCTCAGAAACGGTCAAGAAACCAGGATTTTTTTATTCCATTTCTTAGCCAGGGCAAGCTCTACCGACCTACGACCGGAGAAGATGTTGTGTTGTTCGTATCACTTGCTAGAGATAGAGAAGCTAGAATAGGAACTGCCCGGGAGGGTTCAAAGAATGAGGTCTTCACCTTTGAGCTGGATCTCATCTCATTCTAGCACATACTACGAGCGATTGACTTAAAGAATACACCAAATGGTTGTGGGGTTATCTTTGTACCCTGTGACTACAACCACAAGGTCCGAATCAAGCGAAACGGCTGAGGCGCAAGCCCTTTTCTTGCCACTACTCTGTGTACCCAAAGTTAGCAACCTTTTTGGCACGCTGGCTAGCAAGTTCATTGCTTCAATGACATGAATTCAATCAAGTGGACAAATCCTATCCTGGAAAATATGGGCAATCAGCTGGAAACTCAATAGTCTTATGCGGAAAGCACTCAACTGGCCTTCCTCTTCTGAATTATATGAATGATAGAAATTAGTCCTCACTTGTATTAACTTCATGAGTGAAGAGATAGACAAGGTGGTGAAAAGCATGAAACCAAATACTGCTCCAGGTCCAGATGGCTTCTCTGTTAGCTTTTTAGAGCTTTTTGGCCCCAATTGAGAGATATACTAATATAAATGCTTCAGGAGCTGTATCATGGCGGGTTGAACTTGTCCAGACTTAACTATGGTGTCATATCTCTACTGCCAAAGATTAAGGATGCTAATAGTCTCCTACAGTATAGACCCATATGTGTTCTAAATGTTATGTTTAAAGCTATTACCAAAGCTCTGACACTTAGATTTACTCCTATGGCTCGACAAGTAATCAGCTCTCTTCAGACTGGATTTATTCCTCGGAGGTACATTTTGGATGGATGTGTAATTCTTCATGAAGTTTTGCATGAGTTGAAAACCTCTCACTCTAAAGGAATTTTGCTTCAGTTGGACTTTGAAAAAGCTTATGATAGAGTTCAGTGGCCTTTCTTGGCAGAGGTAATGCATAGGAAAAACTTCCCTGACAGGTGGATAGATTGGATTAGACAAGCAGTGGAAGGAGGCAAAGTGTGTGTGAATATGAATGGAGATTGGCGAGAATATTTCTCTACTTTCAAAGGTTTGAGGCAAGGAGATCCTCTTTCTCCTTTGCTTTTTCACCTAGTAGGTGATGCACTATCTGCAATTCTGGATAGAGCTAAGGAAGAAGGTGTGATTAGAGGTTTGGTACCACATCTGATACCAGGGGGATTCATTTGCAATATGCTTCTGATACTTTGCTTTTTTTTGCATAATGACATGGAGTCTATTACTGGATTCTGATTCCTTCTCTACTGTTTAGAGGAAATGTTTGGCATGAATGGCGGTTGCTGTTCTGGTGCGCTAGTCCTACGGGGCCTTAGCACGACGACTTCCCGACTGTCTACTACTACAACAAGTTGTGCTCGACTCCGGCGATGGAGGGGTGATACGTCTCCAACGTATCTATAATTTTTTATTGTTCCATGCTATATTATATTCTGTTTTGGATGTTAACGGGCTTTATTATAGACTTTTATATTATTTTTGGGACTAACCTATTAACCGGAGGCCCAGCCCAGAATTGTTGTTTTTTGCCTATTTCAGTGTTTCGCAGAAAAAGAATATCAAACGGAGTCCAAATGGAATGAAACCTTCGGGAACGTGATTTCTGGAATGAACGTGATCCAGAGGACTTGGACCCTATGTCAAGAAAGCAACCAGGAGGGCACGAGGTAGGGGGGGGCGCCTACCCCCTAGGCGCGCCCTCCACCCTCGTGGGGCCCATGTTGCTCCACCGACGTACTTCTTCCTCCTATATATACCTACGTACCCCCAAACTACCAAATACGGAGCCAAAAACCTAATTCCACCGCCGCAACATTCTGTACCCGTGAGATCCCATGTTGGGGCCTTTTCCGGAGCTCCGTCGGAGGGGGCATCGATCACGGATGGCTTCTACATCAACACCATAGCCTCTCCGATGATGTGTGAGTAGTTTACCTCAGACCTTCGGGTCCATAGTTATTAGCTAGATGGCTTCTTCTCTCTCTTTGGATCTCAGTACAAAGTTCTCCATGATTCTCGTGGAGATCTATTCGATGTAATCTTGTTTTGCGGTGTGTTTGTTGAGATCGATGAATTGTGGGTTTATGATCAAGTTTATCTATGAACAATATTTGAATCTCCTCTGAATTCTTTTATGTATGATTGGTTATCTTTGCAAGTCTCTTCATCAGTTTGGTTTGGCCTACTAGATTCATCTTTCTTGCAATGGGAGCAGTGCTTAGCTTTGGGTTCAATCTTGCGGTGTCCTTTCCCAGTGACAGCGGGGGCAGCAAGGCACGTATTGTATTGTTGCCATCGAGGATAACAAGATGGGGTTTATATCATATTGCATGAGTTTATCCCTCTACATCATGTCATCTTGCTTAAAGCGTTACTCTGTTCTTATGAACTTAATACTCTAGATGCATGCTGGATAGCGGTCGATGTGTGGAGTAATAGTAGTAGATGCAGGAAGGAGTCGGTCTACTTGTCACGGACGTGATGCCTATATACATGATCATACCTAGATATTCTCATAACTATGCTCAATTTTATCAATTGCTCAACAGTAATTTGTTCACCCACCGTAATACTTATGCTCTCGAGAGAAGCCACTAGTGAAACCTATGGCCCCCGGGTCTATTTTCCATCATATTATTCTTCCAACACTTAGTTATTTTCATTGCCTTTTATTTTACTTTGCATCTTTATCATAAAAATACCAAAAATATCATCTTATCATATCTATCAGATCTCACTTTCGTAAGTGACCGTGAAGGGATTGACAACCCCTTTATTGCGTTGGTTGCGACGATCTTATTTGTTTGTGTAGGTGCGAGGGACTCGTGCGTGGCCTCCTACTGGATTGATACCTTGGTTCTCAAAAACTGAGGGAAATACTTACACTACTTTGCTGCATCACCCTTTCCTCTTCAAGGGAAAATCAACACAGTGCTCAAGAGGTAGCAAGAAGGATTTCTGGCGCCGTTGTCGGGGAGTCTATGCAAAAGTCAACATACCAAGTACCCATCACAAACTATTATCTCCCGCATTACATTATTTGCCATTTGCCTCTCGTTTTCCTCTCCCCCACTTTACCCTTGCCGTTTTATTAGCCCTCTCTTTCCGTTCGCCTCTTTTTTGCTTGCTTCTTGTGTGCTCGTGTGTTGGATTGCTTGTTTGTCACGATGGCTCAGGATAATACTAAATTGTGTGACTTCACCAATACCAACAATAATGATTTTCTTAGCACTCCGATTGCTCCTCTTACCGATACTGAATCTTGTGAAATTAATGCTGCTATATTGAATCTTGTCATGAAAGATCAATTCACCGGCCTTCCTAGTGAAGATGCCGCTACCCATCTAAATAGCTTCATTGATTTGTGTGATATGCAAAAGAAGAAAGATGTGGACAATGATATCGTTAAATTGAAGCTATTTCTTTTTTCGCTTAGAGATCGTGCTAAAGCTTGGTTTTCGTCTTTGCCTAAAAATAGTATTGGTTCATGGAATAAGTGCAAAGATGCTTTTATCTCTAAGTATTTTCCTCCCGCAAAGATCATCTCTCTTAGAAATGATATTATGAATTTTAAGCAACTTGATCATGAACATGTTGCACAAGCTTCGGAGAGGATGAAATTAATGATAGGTAATTGCCCTACACATGGTTTAAATCTTTGGATGATTATACAAAAAATTCATGCCGGATTGAATTTTGCTTCTAGAAATCTTTTAGACTCAGCCGCGGGAGGCACTTTTATGGAAATCACTTTAGGAAAAGTTACTAAACTCTTAGATAATATTATGGTTAATTATTCTCAATGGCACACCGAAAGATCTACTAATAAAAAAGTGCATGCGATAGAAGAAATTAATGTTTTGAGTGGAAAGATGGATGAACTTATGAAACTATTTGCTAATAAAAGTGTTTCTTCTGATCCTAATGATATGCCTTTGTCTACTTTGATTGAGAATAATAATGAATCTATGGATGTGAATTTTGTTGGTAGGAATAATTTTGGTAACAACGCGTATAAAGGAAACTTTAATCCTAGGCCGTACCCTAGTAATTCCTCTAATAATTATGGTAATTCCTACAACAATTCTTATGGAAATTTTAATAAGATGCCCTCTGAATTTGAGACTAGTGTTAAAGAATTTATGAATTCGCAAAAGAATTTTAATGCTTTGCTTGAAGAAAAGTTGCCTAAGATTGATGAATTGGCTAGGAACGTCGATAGAATTTCTCTTGATGTTGATTCTTTGAAACTTAGATCTATTACTCCTAAGAATGATATCAATGAGTCTCTCAAAGCTATGAGAATGACCATTGATGAGTGCAAAGAAAGAACCGCTAGGATGCGTGCTAAGAAAGATTGCTTTGTGAAAGCGTGTTCTTCTAGTTTCTATGAAAATAAAGAGGAAGATCTAAAAGTCATTGATGTGTCCCCTATTAAATGTTTGTTTTTGAATATGAATCTTGATAATGATGGGACTAAATATGATCCACCTTTACCTAGAAGGCGTTCCAAAAATTCAGAGTTTTTAGATCTTGATGCTAAAATTGATAAAAGTGAGATTGAAAAAGTTAAAACTTTAGATATCAATAAACCCACTATTGCGGATTTCAAGGAATTTAATTATGATAAGTGCTCTTTGATAGATTGTATTTCCTTGTTGCAATCCATGCTAAATTCTCCACATGCTTATAGTCAAAATAAAGCCTTTACCAAACATATCGTTGATGCTATGATGCAATCTTATGAAGAAAAACTTGAGTTGGAAGTTTCTATCCCTAGAAAACTTTATGATGAGTGGGAACCTACTATTAAAATTAAAATTAAAGATCATGAATGCTATGCTTTGTGTGATTTGGGTGCTAGTGTTTCCATGATTCCAAAGACTTTGTGTGATTTGCTAGGATTCCGTGAATTTGATGATTGTTCCTTAAACTTGCACCTTGCGGATTCCACTATTAAGAAACCTATGGGGGGAATTAATGATGTTCTTATTGTTGCAAATAGGAATTATATGCCCATAGATTTTATTGTTCTTGACATAGATTGCAATCCTGCATGTCCTATTATTCTTGGTAGACCTTTCCTTAGAACGATTGGTGCAATTATTGATATGAAGGAAGGAAATATTAGATTCCAATTTCCATTAAATAAAGGTATGGAACACTTTCCTAGGAAGAAAATTAAACTACCATATGAATCTATTATGAGAGCCACCTATGGATTGCCTACCAAAGATGGCAATACCTAGATTGATAGCGCTTGTTGGCAGGCAACCTAATTTTATTTTTTGCTTTTTGCTTTTTGCTTCTGTTTAGGAATAAATATTTGATCTAGCCTCTGGTTAGATTTGTTTTTATGTTTTAATTAGTGTTTGTGCCAAGTTTAACCTATAGGATCTTCTTGGATGATAGTTATTTGATCTTGCTGTAATTTCCAGAAACTTTTTGTTCATGAAAACAATTGTTAAAAATCACCAGAACGTGATAAAATAGTGATTCCAATTGCTTCTGATCAATAAACAAATTGCCTAGGTCGTCCTATTTTGGCTGAATTTTTAGAGTTCCAGAAGTTTGCTTTAGTTACAGATTACTACAGACTATTCTGTTTTTGACAGATTCTGTTTTTCGTGTGTTGTTTGCTTATTTTGATGAATCTATGGCTAGTAAAATAGTTTATAAACCATAGAGAAGTTGTAATACAGTAGGTTTAAGACCAATATAAATAAATAATGAGTTAATTACAGTACTTGAAGTGGTGTTTTGTTTTCTTTTGCTATCGGAGCTCACGAGATTTTCTGCTAAGTTTTGTGTTGTGAAGTATTCAAGTTTTGGGTGAAAGATTTGATGGATTATGGAACAAGGAGTGGCAAGAGCCTAAGCTTGGGTATGCCCATGG
This sequence comes from Triticum urartu, assembly GCF_003073215.2. Lineage (NCBI taxonomy): Eukaryota > Viridiplantae > Streptophyta > Magnoliopsida > Poales > Poaceae > Triticum > Triticum urartu. The sequence goes on along the minus strand of NC_053028.1, from coordinate 648,108,479 downwards.
CACCCCAAGATAATCAAAGCCAAAGCTTGGGGAAGCCCCGGAAGGCATTCCCTCTTTCGTCTACTTCCATCGGTAACTTTACTTGGAGCTATATTTTTATTCACCACATGATATGTGTTTTGCTTGGAGTGTCTTGTATTATTTGAGTCTTTATTTGTTAGTTTGCCACAATCATCCTTGCTGTACACACCTTTTGAGAGAGACACACATGATTCGAAATTTATTAGAATACTCTATGTGCTTCACTTATATCTTTTGAGCTATATAGTTTTTCCTCTAGTGCTTCACTTATATCTTTTAGAGCACGGTGGTGGATTTTTTTATAGAAACTATTGTTCTCTCATGCTTCACTTAGATTATTTTGAGAGTCCTACAAAACAGCATGGTAATTTGCTTAAATTGAGAAATTTGTCCTAAGGTAATAGGCATCCAAGATTAGTAAAAATTTTCTTATGAGTGTGTTGAATACTATGAGAAGTTTGATGCTTGATAACTGTTTTGAGATATAAAGATGGTGATATTAGAGTCATGCTAGTTGAGTAGTTGTGAATTTGAGAGATACTTGTGTTAAAGTTTGTGATTCCCGTAGCATGCACGTATGGTGAACCGTTATGTGATGAAGTCGGAGCATAATTTATTTATTGATTGTCTTCCTTATGAGTGGTGGTCAGGGACAAGCAATGGTCTTTTCCTACCAATCTATCCCCTAGGAGCATGCGTGTAATACTTTTCTTTGATAACTTGTAGATTTTTGCAATAAGTATATGAGTTCTTTATGACTAATGTTGAGTCCATGGATTATACGCACTCTCTTCCTTCCACCATTGCTAGCCTCTCTAATACCGCGCACTTTTCGCCGGTATCATACACCCACCATATACCTTCCTCAAAACAGCCACCATACCTACCTATCATGGCATTTCCATAGCCATTCCGAGATATATTGCCATGCACCTTACCGTTCCGTTTATTATGACACGCTCCATTATTGTCATATTGCTTTGCATGATCATGTAGTTGACATTGTATTTGTGGCAAAGCCACCATTCATAATTCTTTCATACATGTCACTCTTGATTCATTGCATATCCTGGTACACCGCCGGAGGCATTCACATAGAGTCATATTTTGTTCTAAGCATTGAGTTGTAATTGTTGAGTTGTAAGTAAATAAAAGTGTCACGATCATCATTATTAGAGCATTGTCCCAAGTGAGGAAAGGATGATGGAGACTATGATTCCCCCACAAGTCAGGATGAGACTCCGGACGAAAAAGAAAAAAAAAACAAAAAAAAGAGGCCATAAAAAAAGAGAAAAGGCCCAAAAAAATGAGAGAAAAAGAGAGAAGGGACAATGTTACTATCCTTTTACCACACTTGTGCTTCAAAGTAGCACCATGATCTTCATGATAGAGAGTCTCCTATGATATCACTTTCATATACTAGTGGGAATTTTTCATTATACAACTTGGCTTGTATATTCCAATGATGGGCCTCCTCAAATGCCCTAGGTCTTCGTGAGCAAGCGAGTTGGATGCACACCCACTTAGTTTCTTTTGTTGAGCTTTCATATACTTATAGCTCTAGTGCATCCGTTGCATGGCAATCCCTACTCACTCACATTGATATCTATTGATGGGCATCTCCATAGCCCGTTGATATGCCTAGTTGATGTGAGACTATCTTCTCCCTTTTTGTCTTCTCCACAACCACCCTTCTATTCCACATATAGTGCTATGTCCATGGCTCACGCTCATGTATTGCGTGAAGATTGAAAAAGTTTGAGAACACCAAAAGTATGAAACAATTGCTTGGCTTGTCATCGGGGTTGTGCATGATTTAAATACTTTGTGTGGTGAAGATAGAGCATAACCATACTATATGATTTTGTAGGGATAACTTTATTTGGCCATGTTATTTTGAGAAGACATAATTGCTTAGCTAGTATGCTTGAAGTATTATTATTTTTATGTCAATATTAAACTTTTGTCTTGAATCTTTCGGATCTGAATATTCATACCACAATTAAGAGAATTACATTGAGAATTATGCTAAGTAGCATTCCACATCAAAAATTCTGTTTTTATCATTTACCTACTCAAGGACGAGCAGGAATTAAGCTTGGGGATGCTTGATACGTCTCCAACGTATCTATAATTTTTTATTGTTCCATGCTATATTATATTCTATTTTGGATGTTAATGGGCTTTATTATACACTTTTATATTATTTTTGGGACTAACCTATTAACCGGTGGCCCAGCCCAGAATTGTTGTTTTTTTGCCTATTTCAATGTTTCGCAGAAAAAGAATATCAAACGGAGTCCAAACGGAATGAAACCTTCGGGAGCGTGATTTTTGGAACGAACGTGATCCAGAGGGATTGGACCCTACGTCAAGAAAGCAACCAGGAGGGCACAAGGTAGGGAGGCGCGCCTACCCCCCTGGGCGCGCCCTCCACCCTCGCGGGGCCCACGTTGCTCCACCGACGTACTTCTTCCTCCTATATATACCTACGTACCCCCAAACTACCAGATACGGAGCCAAAAACCTAATTCCACCACCGCAACCTTCTGTACCCGTGAGATCCCATCTTGGGGCCTTTTCCGGAGCTCCGCGGAGGGGGCATCGATCATGGAATGCTTCTACATCAACACCATAGCACTCCGATGATGTGTGAGTAGTTTACCTCAGACCTTCGGGTCCATAGTTATTAGCTAGATGGCTTCTTCTCTCTCTTTGGATCTCAATACAAAGTTCTCCACGATTCTCGTGGAGATCTATTCGATGTAATCTTCTTTCGCAGTGTGTTTGTTGAGACCGATGAATTGTGGGTTTATGATCAAGTTTATCTATGAACAATATTTGAATCTCCTCTGAATTCTTTTTATGTATGATTGGTTATCTTTGCAAGTCTCTTCGAATTATCAGTTTGGTTTGGCCTACTAGATTGATCTTTCTTGCAATGGGAGAAGTGCTTAGCTTTGGGTTCAATCTTGCGGTGTCCTTTCCCAGTGACAGCGGGGGCAGCAAGGCACGTATTGTATTGTTGCCATCGAGGATAACAAGATGGGGTTTATATCATATTGCATGAGTTTATCCCTCTACATCATGTCATCTTGCTTAAAGCGTTACTCTGTTCTTATGAACTTAATACTCTAGATGCATGCTGGATAGCGGTGAATGTGTGGAGTAATAGTAGTAGATGCAGGCAGGAGTCGGTCTACTTGTCACGGACGTGATGCCTATATACATGATCATACCTAGATATTCTCATAACTATGCTCAATTCTATCAATTGCTCAACAGTAATTTGTTCACCCACCGTAATACTTATGCTCTCGAGAGAAGCCACTAGTGAAACCTATGGCCCCGGGGTCTATTTTCCATCATATTAATCTTCCAACACTTAGTTATTTTCATTGCCTTTATTTTACTTTGCATCTTTATCATAAAAATACCAAAAATATTATCTTATCATATCTATCAGATCTCACTTTCGTAAGTGACCGTGAAGGGATTGACAACCCGTTTATTGTGTTGGTTGTGAGGATCTTATTTATTTTTGTAGGTGCGAGGGACTCGTGCGTGGCCTCCTACTGGATTGATACCTTGGTTATCAAAATATGAGGGAAATACTTACGCTACTTTGCTGCATCACCCTTTCCTCTTCAAGGGAAAAGCAACGCAGTGCTCAAGAGGTAGCAAGGGGCGATGACGGCGGCGCGCCTTCGGCTCGCTTCAGTGCTGGTAGTCGTTGCTAGGTGGTCTACGGATCTGGATGTAATTTCTATTATTTCTGGTATTCGTTGTACTACCATGATTGAAGATAAATAGATCAGAAATTTTCTCACGAAAAAAGGAATGCCTGCGTTTTGCAGCATAGGTGTAAAACCTTAGCAGTACTCAGCATAGTTTCTATGAATTATCACTCTCCAATAGTTGCCCTGTTTTAAGGCAAGAAAAAGCAGCTGGAAGAAATCTTAGGGCATGAAAAAACATATTTTTTGGGCATGAAAAAGTGATGTCTCCAACAAGTGTCATAAAATAGGACACCACTGCATTTCTATGGAATTATCTATCTCCAATAGTTGCCCTATTTTAAGGCCACTTCTAGGCGTCATCCAACTGATTTTCAGAGGAAATCAATCGGGTCTGAAGCCGTTGGATCTGTCCCGCGTGGCTACTGGATCGGTCCACGCAAAGCTGCGTCATGCTTCTCCTATCGCTTCCACATGCCCTACTTATTTCTCCTCTGTGTCGTCGCTTGCCTCGCAGCCTCTGCTTTGAGGCAGGGGTTGTCCCCGTCCCCCATGTTCGTCGCTAGCTTCCCCTGCCACACCCCTGTCTTCCCTTACAGCAGCCGTTGACGAGCACCGCATTGCAGCACGGCAACCACCGACAAGCGTTGCACTGAAGCACCAATAACATCCATGCATCATCGTGAGTGCTCTATCGCAGCTCCGACAGCGCTGCGTCGCAGCACCAGCAACCACCGGCAAAGCTACATCAAAGCACTAGTTCCTCCCTATAGCATCGCAACCGTTGCATCGCAGCTCTGCCGGTGCCAACGACCGCTGCGTTGCAGCACCGACAACTGTCGGCGAGTGCTCCATTGCAGCATTGTGACTGCTGTATTGCAACTACAGCAACGCCGACCAGCATTGCGTGCCGCCGACGAGCGCTCCATTACAGCACGGGGAGAGCTGTGTTGCAGTCGCCAGACTGCTACCGCTTTGCAACTTCACAAGTGATGCGACCTCTCCTTTTGCAGCAACGCCACATCCTCGAACGGTGGTACAGCGAGCCTATCAGCAGCGGTGGCGGCCCTGCAGCTCATGACAGCAGGGTGGATGGCATTGTGCGGCTCTCCTCTGCTGCAACAATGGCGGACGTTCCGCATGGATTTCAATTGTGAGGGCAGCAACAGGCGTAGGACATCGGGGTAGCGGCCGTGCGGTGGTCCTCCACTCAATTACTCAACTACGATGGTGGTCCTCCTAATTCCCTCCTGGACCCTCTCATCCAGCATCTCCCGAACAAGAGAATTGAAAAGGGAAAGCGAGAAACGAGTGGAGGGGAAGAGATAAGAGTATCTCCAGCCGCGCCCCCAACAAGCCCCCCAGGCGCATTTTTACATGCCGATGCTGAAAAATCCCCCCACTCGCACCCTCAAGACACCGAAAATCTGCTGGCCTGGCCCGTTTTTGGGCCTGGTGATCGCAAGCCGAACCCAGCGCACAGGGGGGCGCTCAGGGGCTCCGACGCAAGGGGAAAACACGCCTGGGCCACAATGTCAGGTGAAAAGTCAAGCCAATCGTCCAGATTCACCTCCCACCCCCGCGCGCTCGGCCACCACCCTATAGATCCCGGCGCCGCCCACCGCCCTGCACCGCTAGATAGGCCATTCCCTGCCGGAAAAGAGAGAAGGTTTCGCCGCGGCAGCCTCTCCGCCATCGTCCAGGCGAATTTTCTAGCACTCCGGCCGCGCAGGGCGGTATACCGGTGGGTGTGCGCCAACCACGTCCGCCAGGTGTTCGGTGATTTGTATGCCCGGCGATGGACTCGGACGAGGAGGAGGCGCTCGTCACGCTGCTGGAGGAGGAAGCTGATGCCGACGTCCAGGAAGAGGAACATCTCATGGTCCTCGCCGCCCTTGCCGGCCTGCTCACGAGCAATGAAAAGCCGCGGCGAGGTGGCTCGGCCGGGGGCTTGATGTCTACTACGCAACCTTCTTCTTGTAGACGTTGTTGGGCCTCCAAGTGCAGAGGTTTGTAGGACAGTAGCAAATTTCCCTCAAGTGGATGACCTAAGGTTTATCAATCCGCGGGAGGCGTGGGATGAAGATGGTCTCCCTCAAGCATCCCTACAACCAAATAACAAAGAGTCTCTTGTGTCCCCAACACACCCAATACAATGGTAAATTGTATAGGTGCACTAGTTCGGCGAAGAGATGGTGATACTAGTGCAATATGGATGGTAGATATAGGTTTTTGTAAACTGAAAATATAAAAACAGCAAGGTAGCAAGCGATAAAAGTGAGCGTAAACGGTATTGCAATGATAGGAAACAAGGCCTAGGGTTCATACTTTCACTAGTGCAAGTTCTCTCAACAATAATAACATAATTGGATCATATAACTATCCCTCAACATGCAACAAAGAGTCACTCCAAAGCCACTAATAGCGGAGAACAAACAAAGAGATTATGGTAGGGTACAAAACCACCTCAAAGTTATTCTTTCCAATCAATCCGTTGGGCTATTCCTATAAGTGTCACAAACAGCCCTAGAGTTCATACTAGAATAACACCTTAAGACACAAATCAACCAAAACCCTAATGTCACCTAGATACTCCAATGTCACCTCAAGTATCCGTGGGTATGATTATACGATATGCATCACACAATCTCAAATTCATCTATTCAACCAACACATAGAACCTCAAAGAGTGCCCCAAAGTTTCTACCAAAGAATCATGACGAAAACGTGTGCCAACCCCTATGCATAGGTTTATGGGCAGAACCCGCAAGTTGATCACCAAAACATACATCAAGTAAATCACGTGATATCCCATTGTCACCACAGATACGCACGGCAAGACATACATCAAGTGTTCTCAAATCTTTAAAGACTCAATCCGATAAGATTACTTCAAAGGGGAAACTCAATCCATTACAAGAGAGAAGAGGGGGAGGAGAAACATAAGATCCAACTATAATAGCAAAGCTCGCGATACATCAAGATCGTGCCAAATCAAGAACACGAGAGAGAGAGATCAAACACATAGCTACTGGTACATACCCTCAACCCCGAGCGTGAACTACTCCCTCCTCATCATGGAGAGCGCCGGGATGATGAAGATGGCCACCGGTGAGGGTTCCCCCCTCCGGCAGGGTGCCAAAATAGGGTCCCGATTGGTTTTTGGTGGCTACAGAGGCTTGCAGCGGCGGAACTCCCGATCTAATCTCCGTTCCGGAAGTTTTACGATACGTAGGTATATATGGGTGCAAGGGGTATGTCGGTGGAGCTTCGGGGGCCCCACAAGGCAGGGGGCGCGCCCCCCACCCTCGTGGCCAGCTCCTGTATCTTCTGACATAGAGTCCAAGTCTATTCGGTGGCTTTCCTTCCAAAAATAACTTCTCCAGTTGATTTCGTTCCGTTTCGACTCCGTTTGATATTCCTTTTCTTCGAAACACTGAAATAGGCATAAAACAGCAAATCTGGGCTGGGCCTCCGGTTAATAGGTTAGTCCCAAAAGTAATATAAAAGTGGATGATAAAGCCCAATATTGCCCAAAACAGGAGATAACATAGCATGGAGCAATCAAAAATTATAGATACGTTGGAGATGTATCAAGCATCCCCAAGCTTAATTCCTGCTCGTCCTCGAATAGGTAAATGATAAAAAAGTTAATTTTTAATGTGGAATGCTAGTTGGCATAATTTCATTGTAATTCTTCTTAATTGTGGCATGAATATTCAGATCCGAAAGATTCAAGACAAACGTTCATATTGACACAAAAATAATAATACTTCAAGCATACTAACTAAGCAATCATGTCTTCTCAAAATAACATGGACAAAGAAAGTTATCCCTACAAAATCATATAGTCTGGCTATGCTCTATCTTCACCACACAAAGTATTTAAATCATGCACAACCCCGATGACAAGCCAAGCAATTGTTTCATACTTTTGACATTCTCAAAACTTTTTCAATCTTCATGCAATACATGAGCGTGAGCCATGTATATAGCACTATATGTGGAATAGAATGGTGGTTGTGGAGAAGACAAAAAGAGGGGAAGATAGTCTCACATCAACTAGGCGTATCAACGGGCTATGGAGATGCCCATCAATAGATATCAATGTGAGTGAGTAGGGATTGCCATGCAACGGATGCACTAGAGCTATAAGTATATGAAAGCTCAACAAAAGAAACTAAGTGGGTGTGCATCCAACTCGCTTGCTCATGAAGACCTAGGGCATTTTGAGGAAGCCCATCATTGGAATATACAAGCCAAGTTCTATAATGAAAATTTCCCACTAGTATATGGAAGTGACAACATAAGAGACTCTCTATCATGAAGATCATGGTGCTACTTTGAAGCACAAGTGTGGTAAAGGATAGTAGCATTGTCCCTTCTCTCTTTTTCTCTCATTTTTTATTATTTTTTATTTGGGCCTTTTTCTTCCTTTTTTATGGCCTCTTTTTTTTATTTTTTTTTATTTTTCATCCGGAGTCTCATCTCGACTTGTGGGGGAATCATAGTCTCCATCATCCTTTCCTCACTGGGACAATGCTCTAATAATGATGATCATCACACTTTTATTTTTCTTACAACTCGACAATTACAACTCGATACTTAGAACAAAATATGACTCTATGCGAATGCCTCCGGCGGTGTACCGGGATATGCAATGATTCAAGATTGACATGTATGAAAGAATTATGAACAATGGCTTTGCCACAAATACGATGTCAACTACATGATCATGCTAGCAATATGACAATGATGGAGCGTGTCATAATAAACGGAACGGTGGAAAGTTGCATGGCAATATATCTCAGAATGGCTATGGAAATGCCATGATAGGTAGGTATGGTGGCTGTTTTGAGGAAGGTATATGGTTGGTGTATCATACCGGCGAGAAGTGCGCGGTATTAGAGAGGCTAGCAATGGTGGAAGGATGGGAAAAAGTGCGTATAATCCATGGACTCAACATTAGTCATAAAGAACTCAGATACTTATTGCAAAAATCCAGAAGTTATCGAAGCAAAGTATTACGTGCATGCTCCTAGGGGGATAGATTTGTAGGAAAAGACCATCGCTCGTCCCTGACCGCCACTCATAAGTAAGACAATCAATAAATAAATAATGCTCCGACTTCATCACGTAACGGTTCACCATACGTGCATGCTACGGGAATCACAAACTTTAACGCAAGCATTTCTCAAATTCACAACTACTCAACTAGCATGACTTTAATATTATCACCTCCATATCTCAAAACAATCATCTAGGATCAAACTTCCCATAGTATTCAACACACTCATAAGAGTTCTTACAAATCTTTTATGCTTAGCATATTAGGATTATTTAAGCAAATTACCATGCTATTTAAGAATCTCAAAATAATATAAGTGAAGCATGAGAGTTCATCTATTTCTTCAAAATAAAACTACCACCATGCTCTAAAAGATATAAGTGAAGCACTAGAGCAAACGACAAACTACTCCGAAAGATATAAGTGAAGAACAATGAGTAGTCGGATAATTATACAACTATGTGAAGACTTTCCCATTTAATAACTTCAGATCTTCATACTTTATTCAAACAGAAAGCAAAGCTAAAGAAAATAAAATGATGCTCCAAGCAAAACACATATGATGTGGTGAATAAAAATATAGCTCCAAGTAAAGTTACCGATGAACGAAGACGAAAGAGGGGATGCCTTCCGGGGCATCCCCAAGCTTAGGCTCTTGGTTGTCCTTGAATATTACCTTGGGGTGCCTTGGGCATCCCCAATCTTAGGCTCTTGCCACTTCTTATTCCATAGTCCATCGAATCTTTACCCAAAACTTGAAAACTTCACAACACAAAACTTAACAGAAAACTCGTGAGCTCTGTTAGCGAAAGAAAACAAAACACCACTTCAAGGTACTGTAATGAACTCATTCTTTATTTATATTGGTGTTAAAACTACTGTATTCCAACTTCTCTATGGTTTATAAACTATTTTACTAGCCATAGAGTCATCAAAATAAGCAAATAACACACGAAAAACAGAATCTGTCAAAAACAGAATAGTCTGTAGTAATCTGTAACTAATGCAAACTTATGGAACTCCAAAAATTCTAAAATAAATTGGTGGACCTGAGTAATTTGTCTAGTAATCATCTGAAAAAAGAATCAACTAAATAGCACTCTCCAGTAAAAAGTTGAAGCTAATCTCGTGAGCGCTAAAGTTTCTGTTTTTTACAGCATGATCATAAACACTTCACCCAAGTCTTCCCAAAGGTTCTACTTGGCACAAACACTAATTAAAACAAAAAACCACATCTAAACAGAATCTAGATGGATTATTTATTCCTAAACAGAAGCAAAAAGCAAGAAACTAAAATAAAATTGGGTTGCCTCCCAACAAGCGCTATCGTTTAATGCCCTTAGCTAGGCATTATGATTTCAATGATGCTCACATAAAAGATAAGAATTGAAACATAAAGAGAGCATCATGAAGAATATGACTAGCACATTTAAGCCTAACCCACTTCCTATGCATAGGGATTTTGTGAGCAAACAACTTATGGGAACAATAATCAACTAGCATAGGAAGGCAAAACAAGCATAACTTCAAAACTTTAAGCACATAGAGAGGAAACTTGATATTATTGCAATTCCTACAAGCATATATTCCTCCGTCATAATAATTTTCAGTAGCCTCATGAATGAATTCAACAACATAACCAGCACCTAAAGCATTCTTTTCATGATCTACTAGCATAGAAATCTTATTACTCTCCACATAAGCAAAATTCTTCTCATGAATAGTAGTGGGAGCAAACTCAACAAAATAACTATCATATGATTGAGAATTAAGATCAAGATGACAAGTTTCATGGTTATCATTATTCTTTAAAGCATACGTGTCATCACAATAATCATCATAGATAGGAGGCATGCTTTCATCATAGTAAATTTTCTCATCAAAGCTTGGGGGACAAAAAATATCATCTTCATCAAACATAGCTTCCCCAAGCTTGTGTCTTTGCATATCATTAGCATCATGGATATTCAAGGAATTCATACTAATAACATTGCAATCATGCTCATTCACATATTTTATGCCAAGCATTCTATGTAATTCTTCTTCTAGTACTTGAGCACAATTTTCCTTCCCATCATACTCACGAAAGATATTTAAAAGATAAAGCGTATGAGGTAAACTCAATTCCATTTTTTTATTTTTCTTTTATAGACTAACTAGTGCTAAAACACGAAACAAAAAGATTCGATTGCAAGATCTAAAGATATACCTTCACTTACCTAGCCTCCCCGGCAACGGCGCCAGAAAAGAGCTTGATGTCTACTACGCAACCTTCTTCTTGTAGACGTTGTTGGGCCTCCAAGTGCAGAGGTTTGTAGGACAGTAGCAAATTTCCCTCAAGTGGATGACCTAAGGTTTATCAATCCGTGGGAGGCGTAGGATGAAGATGGTCTCTCTCAAGAAACCCTCAACCAAATAACAAAGAGTCTGTTGTGTCCCAACACACCCAATACAATGGTAAATTGTATAGGTGCACTAGTTCGGCGAAGAGATGTTGATACAAGTGCAATATGGATGGTAGATATAGGTTTTTGTAAACTGAAAATATAAAAACAGCAAGGTAGCAAGCGATAAAAGTGAGCGTAAACGGTATTGCAATGATAGGAAACAAGGCCTAGGGTTCATACTTTCACTAGTGCAAGTTCTCTCAACAATAATAACATAATTGGATCATATAACTATCCCTCAACATGCAACAAAGAGCCACTCCAAAGCCACTAATAGCGGAGAACAAACAAAGAGATTATGGTAGGGTACGAAATCACCTCAAAGTTATTCTTTCCAATCAATCCGTTGGGCTATTCCTATAAGTGTCACAAACAACCCTAGAGTTCGTACTAGAATAACACCTTAAGACACAAATCAACCAAAACCCTAATGTCACCTAGATACTCCAATGTCACCTCAAGTATCCGTGGGTATGATTATATGATATGCATCACACAATCTCAAATTCATCTATTCAACCAACACATAGAACCTCAAAGAGTGCCCCAAAGTTTCTACCAAAGAATCACGACGAAAACGTGTGCCAACCCCTATGCATAGGTTCATGGGCGGAACCCGCAAGTTGATCACCAAAACATACATCAAGTAAATCACGTGATATCCCATTGTCACCACAGATACGCACGGCAAGACATACATCAAGTGTTCTCAAATCTTTAAAGACTCAATCCGATAAGATAACTTCAAAGGGGAAACTCAATCCATTACAAGAGAGAAGAGGGGGGGAGAAACATACGATCCAACTATAATAGCAAAGCTCGCGATACATCAAGATCGTGCCAAATCAAGAACACGAGAGAGAGAGAGAGAGATCAAACGCATAGCTACTGGTACATACCCTCAGCCCCGAGGGTGAACTACTCCCTCCTCGTCATGGAGAGCGCCGGGATGATGAAGATGGCCACCGGTGAGGGTTCCCCCCTCCGGCAGGGTACCGGAACAGGGTCCCGATTGGTTTTTGGTGGCTACAGAGGCTTGCGGCAGCGGAACTCCCGATCTAATCTCCGTCCCGGAAGTTTTGCGATACGTAGGTATATATGGGTGCAAGGGGTACGTCGGTGGAGCTTCGGGGGCCCCACGAGGCAGGGGGCACGCCCCCACCCTCGCGGCCAGCTCCCGTATCTTCTGACATAGAGTCCAAGTCTATCCGGTGGCTTTCCTTCCAAAAATAACTTCTCCAGTTGATTTCGTTCCGTTTCGACTCCGTTTGATATTCGTTTTCTTCGAAACACTGAAATAGGCATAAAACAGCAAATCTGGGCTAGGCCTCCGCTTAATAGGTTAGTCCCAAAAGTAATATAAAAGTGGATAGTAAAGCCCGATATTGCCCAAAACAGTAGATAACATAGCATGGAGCAATCAAAAATTATAGATACGTTGGAGACGTATCAGGGCGACTGAAAGCAAAGAACCGACATCGTCTGGAAGGCTACTTCATGCTCTACTCCGACTACTTCATCGATGCTCCACTGCACGGCGACAATGTATTTCGGCGCTGTTATCGGATGAGTCGAAAGCTTTTCCTCAGGATTGTGAATTCCATCCGGGAGTTCGACAGCTGCTTCAAGTGCAAGAAGGATTGCACTGGCAAACTTGGATTCACCTCAATCCATAAGTGCACGACAGCTATAAGGATGCTTGCATACGGAGCTCCTAGTGATTCACTCGACGACTATGGGCGCATGGCCGAGTCCACGACCATTGAGTGTTTTCTACAAGTTTTGCAGGGCAGTGGTGGCGGTGTTTGGACCGCAATACTTGCGAACACCCAATGCGGAAGACACTGCTCGGATCCTAATGCAGCAAGAGGATTTCCTGGGATGCTTGGAAGCATCGACTGCATGCATTGGAAATGGAAGAACTGCCCATTTGCTTGGCAGGGGATGTACAAAGGCGCCAAAGGCAGTTGCAGTCTGGTACTTGAGTTGGCGGCCACACAGGACCTCTGGATTTGGCACTCCTTGTTTGGTATGCCAGGAACTCACAATGACATCAATGTGCTACAGTGCTCCCCTGTCTTTGCCAAGCTTG